>NC_031773.1:69623473-69628789 GCF_001522545.3 Parus major | reverse complement strand
CTGTAGAGCACAGGAGTGACCCATTAAAGCTGGGTCCTGTCTTCTCATCCAAACTCAGCCTGTAGAGCACAGGAGTGACCCATTAAAGCTGGGTCTGTGCCTGTTTAAGGGCAGTCCAAGGTCTGACACCAGAACTAAAGAGCAGCATTCCTAGAAAAGCCAAATGGTACCAGGGTAACAGCACAGCACCATGTGCACACAGAGCTCTCTCCCCTTTCCACAGCAACTCCCAGCTGCAGTGACAGGAGATCTTCACAGCCCTGCTGCTGAGCAGCCTGTCATCATCTCCATCTTATGTATTAGACTGGGGATGCAAAGGGCTAATGCCCAAGGACATGTTGAAGGCCAGAAACAGATCCATTATCTCTTCCTGCAGCTTTTTCTCTCAAAACTGAATCTGGGAGAAGGGACATGAAAAGAAACAGGCACCCTAGCCCAGCTGCTGTTGGAAAGGCAGCCCTGCAGCAGGAATGAACTCCTAAGGTGAAGAAAGATGCAAAGCAAGGATCACGTAGCCAGGGGTGTGCCTGGACCTCTGATGGCAACAACCACAATTCTGAATTTAAAAGACTGGGGGAGAAGCCAGTGCCAGGAGCAGCCCAATCAGCAGGGAAAGTGTGGGAAGAGAGATGGCCTCTTCTCACACGAGATTTTTAACCCTGGGGATGGATACACCTACAGCAAAATGAGTTTCTTTTCACTGGACCACTTCAACTCAGCAGCCTGATTCTATCTGGCAACCTGGTCCATTTCTGTTCCCACAGTCCAGCAGGCAATAAACAGAAGTCACATCTGCAGGCTCATAGGTAACCATGGACAGCACACAGGAACCCAGAGCACTGACAGCTGTGCCAGTCACTGGGTCCAAATGCACCACAGAAGGAGAAATCACAAGGTGAAAGGGCTCCAGCTGAGAGCCATGAGATTTCACAGTTCTGCTTCCCCTGTGCCTGCTCATGCACACAAGGGAGGATGTAGTGTGGGCTGGGGTCACAAAGCTAGAGAAGAGGATCTAACTTTGCAGAGTGTGGAAGAGGGGACAGACAGACAATTCCCATGAGTATAAAGCACAGAGAACTGGATTTGGGGAGAAAACACCTGGAAAGTGTTTTCCTGTGTTTTCCTGTGCCTTGAGTAGAAACAGAAACTGTGACACTTCCAAAGGCCAGCAGCCTCCAGCAGATCCCTGATGCTGAGGGAGGGAAGGCTGGAGGCAGCAGTTACCTGTAGCAGTTGTTGTGGTATTTGTTATAGCTGCCCAGAGCCGTCAGGCATCCCAGGCAAATTGCATACGAGAAGAAGATCTGAGTGCCTGCATCCATCCAGACCTGCAAGGGAGATGCAAACATAGGTGAGAAGAGAACACTGCACAGATGGGAGGAGGCAGAGCCCAAAGGCTGCTGTAAGCACCAGAAAGGCCAGGGATCAGAGGCCAGCAGGACCCTGCATTGAAACAAGCCTTTTCTAGAGGCAGGTTGGACAGTGCCAGGAATTTCAGTGTTCAGTGAGGCACCAGGGGCACCAGGAGTGCCAAAGGGAAGGGAGACGTCAGGAGCCTCATTCACCCAATCACATAGAGCTCTTCATCCCCACCTCCTTCTTTCTTTGACTAATCTGCAGCACCCTGTGACACTCAGGAGCCTTCCAGCAAGAGAATGAACACTTTCCATGAAGCTGAAGGAGCCCTCTGCCACCAGAGGAAGGGGACTTGGTTTGGGCAAGCCTCGTCTCCCGCTGGCCAGCGCAGGTGCACAGCTCGAGGTGGTGGCCCTTCCCTCCAAGACCTAACATAAAGACTCCAAAACTTCAGGGGAATTCAGCTGGGGATGAATGCTAGAAATAGACAGAGCTGATTGCAAAAGACAGCTCCTAAAAGAACATACAAGAACACTGTTATTCCCATGAGGCCCTTTGCTCTCACTGTCAATAACACATCCCAGGGCTCTAAGGCTGACATTTGTCAATGCCAAATTTCATCTGAAAGCCTAGCTGTGTGCAGTCACCAATTCAGCCACTGTCACTGCCTTCTGCAGGCAACAGCAAGAGCAGGAGCCAACGGTGAGCAATGAAGCAATGACAAAGGTTATTAAATAAACCTCTGTTCTCTGAGATCTTCTTTTCCTAGGGGTTTTATAAAGCAGAGATAAGACAATCATTCAACCAGTGCTGAAGGGTAGTCACATTCTCAAGACAAAAGAAAAGCAGAAATAAAGTATTGCTGGGACAACTTTATGAGGAAAGTCTCCATTTGACTAGACTCTGCTCTCCCAGAGTGGCAGTGCCAGTAAGCCCTCAGACAAACGCCAGCCTTGCCTCAGAGCCCCTCTGAGAAGAACAGGAGCCAAGGGAAAGCACCACAGTGTTTTCCACAGGTTTGGATGCCTTCAAATCACACCTGTATCTGTCAGCCAAGCCCTCATGTCCTGAGGCAATGGCAGCTGGGCATTGCCCAAGCAGCCCCACTGCTCAGGCCACCCTTGCCAATGCGTGCTCCTGCCTTTCCCCTTTTGAACTGGCCAGAGGACAGCCATGTGGTGAGAGGTTCCATTTGATATTTACTTCTTCTCCTTCCCGGGCTGATGGGCCCTATGAAGGCACCTTACAATCCCATGAACTGCCATTTTCCTGGAAGGAATTCTGGATTTAGCTCAAGGCACAGATGCACAGAATAAATCCTCTCCCTGCCCACTGCTGCAAACCCCAGCAGGGAGAGAAGGCGAGGTGCTGCTAGAGCTAGCTTTGGTGAAACTGCTCTCCCTGACTGTTCTGTCTCACATTCTACTCCACAACTTCCACTTCAGTCCATGGAAACCCTGGACTCTGGGTTTCAGATCAAGCAGGGAATGAGATGAAATCTCTGAGTTGTAGGATGGGAAGGGACAGGTGACGAGATGGGACTGGAACAACTAATTCGAGGCACTGGGAAGTCAAAAAAGTAATTTACCTCAGTGCATTTTACTCTTTTTGGAGATAAATGGGAAGATGGGTTTAGAGAGAAAGGTGTTAATTTTTTCAGTTCAAAAATAGTAGAAAAAGATCAAAGCTCTTTTTAAAATTGATTCCTAAAGCATCAGTGTGCTCATGGGCAGTAAGGGCACAGCTTTCATTTTGCAGCTACATTTTAGGCACAGCAAGGCACTAAGGTGAGCTGGACCAGCAGACACTTTTGCATCAATAATTTAAACATCTTTGCACAGATTGGGATCAAATGTTTTGTTAGGTTTGCTTTTTATTTTGCTGTTCATTGCTAGAGCTCGTTTACCATCAAATTGGAGCTCAAAACACACAGTCTCATGGGGTTTGTAGCTCTTGTAGTTTAATTTTTCAAGATAACAAGATTTTTGCCATTAAACTTCCTACCCCACACTTGTCATAATATTAGAGTCAGTTGATGCTTTTCAATCAGATTTAACAGTTTTCAGAAGCCTCAAGGATATCAACTACCTATGAATTGCACAACAGTTAGGGAATGAGAAAAAGACAGGAACTCAGGGTCCCCACTGAGCAGAAAGCTAGAGGGAAGAAGAGTCAACCAGTGTTAAATATCACCTAAATCACACAAGCGAAGGAGAAATACCCCTCAGGCAGGAAAGGAACTGGTGCTTTACCAGCCATGGTGGAAGCCAAACATCAAGAGGCCAAGCTTCATTAGCTGTGTGGCTTATGAGGTGGCTCATTTCTAAAATGCAGTGATAACCCTGAGTGTGTAGCAGAGACCAGCATGGGGTCTGTGGGCTCCTCACTTCCCTGCCTGCTCTGCCCAGTCTCACACCCCTGGGGTGCACACCTGGCAGCCAAAGGGACATGTGTAGGGAATACAGGACCTGCCTCAGCATATGCTCCCATTTGAAGCAAGGCAGCCTGTGGCTGAAACTGTAAATAAAGCTAAGCTTGACTTGCAGAGCTTATGCTCCTACTTAGCACAACTGTGAACACCAGCTCAGGCTGCCTGCACATTATTTCATGCATTAAAAGGTCACTGCAGCTCTTGGGCCAAAGACAAGAGACATCTACAGACTTCCCAGTTTCCTTGCAATTCCCAAATTGCTTGGGGGTCAAAGGACTGCCACAGGACTGATGCCATGTGTGCTCCTGACCCACTGGTGATGGGGTCAAGCAGCAGCAGCGAGTCCCAGGACTGCAGGGTCACTGGGAGTGGAAGGGATCCAGCCTCCTCCATCTCCAGCTGGAGATGATGGAGATTCTCTCAGTGATGCAGCAGCACCACTGCCCATCCAGCCCCACTGGGCTCCTGTGGACCACTCACTTCAGCAAACAGCCACCCAAACCTTTCCTCCCCAGCCTGCTGCCTGCACTCATTTCTCTCCCTGCAGTGACTCAGAGAAATGGTATTTTCAGCCGTTCTCAGACCACTCTGACTAAAAGGCCTTGCAGGGTTAGGCAGGGCTCTCTTTCCACTGCAGATAAAAGCATCCTGCTGTTCTCTGGCCATTGCTCCCAAAGAGGCTGGTAACGTTTATCCTGTTCGGATTTTGCTGGCATATTGGCAGCATGGGTATTTTGATTTCATTATTGTCTGCATTTTCCTAAGCCATCCGGTTTGTTTAATTCCTAATTCAATTTATTTGAACGTGTTGTTTGCTCCAGTTTGCAATAGCCTCCTACTCTGTTTTTAGCCAAAACCTTTACACCTGAGCTGCAGTTATCCAAGATGGTTATGGCCATTCCTTTGCCCCTTAATTTTCTCAGCAATATTCACTTTATTACATGTACTGGAATTTAATAGCTCCCAATACTGAAACAGATCCTTCCTTAGGAAGTTCTCAAAAGACCCTTTTGGAGCAAAATGTTACTGAACCCGCTGGATGCCATACATCAGATATAGGTGGCATGCTGAGAAGCACCCAGCTGTCCCCATCAGCACGGAGTGGGTACGTGCTGTGTGCAGGGTCACGCTTGGTGTAACACAGAGAGCAAAAACCAGCCAAATACTGAGCTGCAGTTCAAGCAGAATTTCTTTGGCTCACGATATCACGACATCACGAGTCAGCCCGTGGCTGGCACTGCCCACCAGCCACCCACTGCAGCACACAAACACATCCCTGCCTCAGGAAGGGAGATGGTGACTCCTAAGGTTTTGCTCCGCCAGACTCCCAGGGCAGCATTTCCTGACGTTGCCCTTTACCCAGCCCAAGGATGCAGCCCATGTCCCACCCCAGCACGGAGCTGTGCTCTGTGCTCTGCTGCACAGCCAGGGCAATGCTTCCCCAGCCCCGTTCATCCCAGCAGGGAGAGACAGCGAATGGGGCACTGACATTCGCCAGGTGCTCCTGTTCCACCTGCCCATCCAACAGC
>NC_031773.1:69604777-69623161 GCF_001522545.3 Parus major | reverse complement strand
GAGCCAGCCTCGGGCCCCCACAGTGCCAACGCTGCCCTGGCGTTATCCCCACACCTCGGGACGGACACCTGGGCACCTGGAGGGACCTGCAGGGACATTTTGCAGCCGGGAGGGCCCTCCCTCCCCAGCTGGGGTTACTTTAAAGCCAACAAGGGAACAAGTCTGTTTCTGGTTTGTGCCAAGGGGCACAGCTGCCTGCCCCGGGGAGCTGCAGAGGGGCGAGCAGCGCTCCGAGAGCCGCTCCCTGTGCTCTGGGCAGCCTTTGGGCCTTTCTGTGCTCCCCGCCCTGCTGCTTGCGGGCACAGACAGACAGACAGACTGACAGACAGCTTTATTCCCTCCTGCCGTTCCAACGCTGAGCTCAGGCCCAGCAGGGCCGCACGGCCGGGCCCCGTGGCAGCAGGGCTGGGAACAGGCATGGAACAAGGAGCCGGGGGGAGCCGGCTAAGGTAAATACAGCTGTGCTTCGCCCCCCAGGGATGCGGAGCTGCAGCCGGGCGGAGCAGAGCACTGCAGCCCCGAGCCCCTCCGGCCTGCTGGGAGCAGCAGCCTGGGGCTGCCCGCTGCCTGCCCTCGCTGCCGGGTGCCGGGCCCGCAGCCCCCGCGCCAGGCCCGGCCAGGCCCCGCAGCACCGCCCGCCCAGGGGAGAGCTGCGCGAACCCGGCACGCTGGCTCCAGGAAAAGGCCTGCTGGCAAAGCAATAAACGCGGGGAACAAATAATATTTAGGAGGCCTGCGGTCGCCCTCCCATCTGACAGGGAAGCAGCGGCAGGAGGAGGCTGAATTTGGGGCTCTGAGCCCGTCCCAGCGTGGCTGCGGGGGCCCAAGGTTAACCCACAGCTCTCATCCTCCCTGCCGTGGCCAGCGGGGCTGATCCAGCTCTGCGTGGGCTGTAAGAGCTGCCCTGCTCCAAACCATCACCTCAGCGTCCTCCCTCTGCAGCCAGGGCAGAGGGGACAGACACCCCCAAAAATCCGGGGAGCATCTTCCCTTGCCTTCCCCTTCTGTCCTGTCTGCTGGGGAGCAGGAGCCGTGAGGGAAATCTGCAGGGGCAAACACTCCAAAAACCAATCCTCAGGGAAACAGGTGCAAGGCAACAAGAGGGATGTAAGGGAGGATATTGAGAAAGAAATGCACAACTCTGCTGAGCATTGACATCTCTGGTGCCTCCCTGCCCTAGGACTGGGATACAGCCCCCAAATTCAGGTGCCTTCAGCACATCTGGGATGGCTGGAAAGCAGCTTATCACAGAAGCTTCTTTCTGTATATAAAGACTGGATAAAATACAAGCAAATACAGCACGGTGGGTGTTTTCTGGAAATTTCCAGAGGAAGATGAGAGTGGGAGGCTTTGAGAAACATTTGCTGCTTTTCCAGAGAGACAGAAATTCAGCAGGCTCTGAGCACCACTCCTTCTCCATTCTCACTCATTAAACCTGAGGAAACTTAGCTAAGAGACTTGATACCAGAGTGAAAGGAGACTATTACATTTCTTTTGTTTAAAGCAAACCCAAACACACAAGACAGCCCTTTCTGCATCAAGCCCATCTGTCCTCTCTTTATATCTGTCTATCTAAACAGTGACTGGCAGTGATATGAAAGCTTCAATCAACAGAAAGCCTGACAGCACCTGAAAAAAGTTCTTTTAATGACAAGTTTTACACACTTGAATCTTAGTTGTACTCTGAATTCCTCTCATTTCATCTTCTCACTGGTGGATCCCACTATGCATCCCTCTCCTTAACCACATTCATAAATTTCCAGAATTTCCTGCTGAATAAAACAATTGATAAAACTGAGGAATGCAAAGGGTGGAGCAATCAAAAGTAGGAATGGAGGATGACCCCAAGACCCTCTGTTGGTCCACACTGTGAAATACACAGGATGCATCTGGAGCACAGCAGTGCAGCCAAGGACTGGGGAAATATTTGGGGCCTAGTTATGGATGACAGGCTAATGTCATAATATTAAATAATCTACACATGAAGAAAATGAGCTATGAGCTCATTTTTTGGACTTTTTTTGTGAGGGAGGGGGGGACATGCAGTTCAAAATAGATGATCTCTTTGGTGGTTTTGCTGTTATCTGCTCATATTCGAGCATAACTGGTCTTCATTATTCTACACCTTGGTTTGGCAGTTCTCTGTATGGTCTGATCTACCCATCAAATGCAATTCATTTACCATTTTAATTATAGGCACTTCACAGATTGAGGAAATTAGGATGCAGGAAGATTTAGGGCACTGTAGGCTTCACAGCCTGAAGAGACCATCATTAATCAGCTCGAGTGAGCTCTCACAGACAGGATTTCCCAGTTCTGTCCAAGGTCACTTGGCAGGTGAAAAGCAATGATTTCCACACACCAGCCTGATACTCTGACATTTAATCACATCTCAACTGTTGCTGCTCCCCTGGTAGAATCTGATAAATAATTCATCCCCTCTTTTCACCTAGTTTTTCATATACTTTAGAGGAGCTTTGATTTTGCCCCCTTGTATATTGTTTGCCCTTTGTTTAAACCTCCCTTTGAGATGTTTAATCATAAGACTCAGATTGGAGAGGTTATTTTTAATTTTTTATTATTTTTTTTTAATTTCCTGAATCCCTACCCAAGCACTAAAGGCTCTTCCATTTTTTCCAGGCAGTGCAGAACTGCTGGTAAACAATTACAGCTCACTGTCCTTTGAGAACAAATCAATTATAATCAACTTGGTCCCCGTGGGCTGGCAGGACTCACAGCACAGTCCCTGCACAGAGGCAGGGGGGCACAGCCACACACGTGTGGGGCTTGGGCACTAACCCTTCCCTCTCTGCTGGGAAGGCACAAGAGGAGACTCAAGCCCTGCTCCACGGTTCAGTAGGATGGTTAAAACATGCTAGAGGAACCACTGCTGCCAAATCCCACTTTTCTCCCTCAGAAGCGAAGCATTCCTCGGGGAATGTGGAGTGGGGAGGGAGAAGCAAGTTTTCCTCCCTTGGTTCAGCAGAGTTTTCCTCCCCTGGTTCAGAGCCATCCTCTTACTTTGAGTGGTTACTGTGCCTTGCAGCAGCATTTTCTAGGCTGGAAGGAAGTTCTGCTTCTAAAGCACAGGCTGCAATTGAAGACTTTTGCCAGGACAGACCTAATGAGGACACAGCTAGAACCAGGCATGCCGCACCTGAGGTGGCTTCGGGCAGTCCCCTGGGCAACACAGCCACGGGGACAGCAGGACTTTCCATAAGACAAGGAGCACTCTTCAAAAATGTTATTTCATTTCAGAAGCCTCTAGCACCTCATCAGTGCAAATGAAGACACAATCACAGCAAACACAGACCTGTCCTCATGCCCTTCCACACTTTACTGCACCTCCATGCCGAGGCAGCCGCTGTCCTACCCACCATAGATCCACCAGCGCTCATGGTCCCATTCCCAAAATTAATAACCAAGGCAGCACTGCTGCGGGACCAGAAAGAGTTAAAGGGGTTACCAAGGGTTTTGCTGGCCTATTTTCCAGGCAGGCACCCTTTAATCTCCTTTGGAAACACCTTCACACAAAGGCTGGTACAGCAGCTCAGCTGGAGCCAGGATTTAACGTGGAAGAACTTGTCCCAAAGAGATTAAAAGCAGCAGTCGGGCGCTGACCCTCCTGTCAAACAGGCAGGAATTTCTCCCCAGGGGTGGAAGGTGAGGAAGGCAGCCAGGTCCCAGGGCCTGCTGCTGCAGCATGCCATGCTCCCACCATCCATGCACCTGGCACACTTCCCAAGGAAGATGGAGCAAATATGCAGGAGCAGCGCTCATCCCCACAAGCTGCTGGTGCTACACGGTGCTAAGGGGCACCCCGGGCACCATCCGGCTCCACAGCAGAGGAGCCTCCCCAGGAAACGTGATGGAGAGCTTGCACCACTCATGATGAGGGATTAAATCCCACTGCCCATACCCCTGAGCAATTCAGACTCAATTCACACAGGAAAATATGGGAACAGCACAGGAGGGCAAGAGAGCAGGGGCTGTCAGGAAACACACCAATACCACAGCTCTGCCTTAGGGCCACAGAGGAGGGAAAAGAGGGGTCAGAAAGTAGAAATTGAAGAAAGAGAGTAGGAAAACAAAAAGGAGAGAGTGAGGGCTGCCAGAGGAATCCATGCAAGCACAGCTTAGCCGTTCATCCCCCTCTGCCACCTTACCTGAGGGTCCCCAAGGCGACTGATGTCTGGATAAAGGTAAAAGAGGATTCCCTGGGATGCCCCGGGTAAGGAGACTCCCCTGATCAGCAGAACAATCAGCATGACGTATGGGAACGTGGCAGTGAAATACACCACCTGGGAAGGGCAGGAAAGGACAAGTGTGAGAGAGCAGCACGGAGCAGAGCACACAGTGCCAGCACAGCACTGACCCCCAGGCTGGGAGAGGGGGCAGGGGACAGGCCAGGCTGCTTTGCTGAGCACCCTGCTGTCTCCTGCAGTAGAAAGAAGCATGTTTTAAAATGCACTCAGCAAACTTATGGAGTGCCATTGCATGTCTGGAGCCAGAGAAAACCTTTCTAGCCCTAGGAGCAATCCAGACCCTGAGCCAGGCTGTCAGCAGGCTAGAGTCAGAGTGGGTCTGCTGAAGCCAGTGCTGTAATACCTAAATGCATCAGAGAAGGAGCTGCCCCCAGTGTCCATCTTCACATCCCTACTCCAAACAAGGTCTGAGTGACACACAGACAGCCTCTTCTCCATAGTGCAGAAAGGGTAAAGGGGTGTGCAGGTAAGGCCCTGAAGCATGACTGCCACTGAAGGCCCACCAGGGACAAAGCTGGGGGTTCCCAGCTCAGAGCTGGAGCTGGCAAAGGGGCTGTGCCCAGCCCTTCCCACTGCAGCCTCTGAGTGACCCCGCTTCAGTCACCCATCCTGGGCACCTCTCAGAACTGCCACCAAGGATGCAGACCCAACAGGACCTGGAACATGTGTCCTCTTGCTTTTTGTGCCACTAGCCCCATGGGCATTGCAGACACACTCAGGGAGGGTTAAAATCCCTTTCCTCCAGCAAAGGAGCTGCATCCCTTGGGGGAAAGCTGGAAACCAGTATCAGCTAATCCTTTCAGGGGCTTCACCTCTGGTAGATGTGACACTCAGCTTGGGGACTACCCCGGTGCTTTCAGGCTAACTGCTGCAGCATGCCACAATGACACCACATTGCAGCCTGTTTCCCACACAGACTGATATCGAGAGCTCATGCAACCTCCTCAACAATTCAAGTAATGTGATTAATCCTTTTGCATTGCTTCCACACCTTAAGGAATTATTGACCACCTCGAGAAGAGGTTGTTCATTATCATGCTAGGCCAAAAAAAGAAATGTTGCTTCTTCAGGTTTTTCCTGTGTGGACGTGCTGGGCGAGGACTTGCATCAGCATGCTTCACCTGAACACTAGCCTACAGCTCTTTTCTCAGCTCTGGCAGCTGTGCACTGCAGAGCTCATCTCTGCAGCAAGTGCAGCATGTAATGATGTGAAGTGATGCATTTCTCACACCTGCCCATCCATCCAGAACATGCAACCACCTAAAGCTCCCCATCTCTTAGCAGGAACCAGCGGCTGTGGTGGAACCACCTTTGATGGTTTCTGCATTAGGGGACATCCTACTGAGAACAAGCATATCATTTCCCTGGACAGCATGACCACTTCTGCTCTGCCCCTGGGTAATCTTTGTGATCTGAGTAGTGATTCAAAGAGAGATTTTGTTTTCTGGATCCACCCTGATGGGCTCCATCCGAGTAGAGCAATGTCCAAAGCACCTGTGTCTGCAAGTTGTCTCCCACGTCAGGACACACACTCTCCAGTGGTTCAGTTTTGTATTGCAGGACAGGATTTGAAAGAGATCCCATCCTTGAAAAAACCCAATACTACACCATCATCTCTATCTGCAGCTCCAGGTTTTCTGTGCATTTCATGTGCCCTGCTCCATGTATCTCAGCAGTCTGGGATGACACTGATGCAGAGATCAGAGAAAAATACCTCCATACTGAGGCTCTGGGTTGCCTGAGCTGTCTGGAGCAGTTCATCCCTATCCCTCTGAATCTGCATCCTGAACACTGTAGAAACCAAGGATCCCTCAGCACAAGTAAATGCCATCATTCTGCATAGTCTCAAATTTTCAAGGAGCCTCTGATTTAGAGCAGTACAGTGACAGTAAATCAAATCTGCAGGTCCTGCAAGCTCAGCCATCATCACTGTATGTGCCACACAACCAGTCTTCCTTCAGGAAATAATGGGATGCAAGCCTAAGATTTCTCAGCCCATGAAAGCAAGATTAAAATCAGAAAGCATAAAAACAACTCCTTGTCTTTGAACCTTAGTGCACATTCTTCCAGGATGCCAGGTTGCACATTCTTAGCTTAATCTCTATATAACATCTGTTTTAGGAGCTCGGGGTACACACTGGTAGTTGTCTGGCATATGATTTGGATTCACATTTTGGTGACATCCTTGTGCTTTACAGCCTGTGTGAATTGGTGTGTTAAGCTTTTCACTCACGGTCACACTCACCTCCACCGAGACCAGAGGCCTGAATTTGGAGAATATTTTGCTGAATTAAGATTGCCAAACTTCTATCTAACAACAGGAACATCTGGATCCAATGAGATATGACTCAGTGCTTGGCTCAGACCCAATCTTCTTTATTTTGGGGGCATTGTTAGCACTAGCTGCATCACTAGGACCCTTGCCGGGATCAGTGTGATCGTTCTGTCACATGCTGGTCAACAACATCCAGGGTTTTATTTGAATCTCATCCACATGCCTCGGCAAAGTGGTTCCATCTGTGACAACCTCCTGCCTGTGGGAGCCCTCCTGGGGTCAGGCAGTCCCTGTGCTGGAGGATGAGAACCACTGCTGATCTGAGAGCAGTGATTTCAGCTCAGGGTGTTTGACCCTCCACAGGCAAATCCTCAGAATTCAGGAATATTTCCTTCCCAGTGGGGTTATATTCCCACAGCCATCATTTTAGTCGGATTATGAAATACATGGAGGGTTGATAAACCCTATGGACACTGTTCCTTCACTGAAAGAAGGTTTCTGTTTTCACGATCTCACCATCACTAGTCTTTTTTGCTAAAAATCACTTGCATCTGACCAAGAACTTGTATCTAAAATAGATGGCATTTGTTCTCAGGACTTCCCACACTACATGTGCTGTATCTTAGGATCATATTTGCTGTTATTAGACTGCCTCTGTGTTCTTTTACCAGGCCACCACAGCAAGCAGTTGCTCTTTTCTTCTAATTTTACTCCATGGAAACCAGAAAATATCATTCCTGCAAGCTGCTTGATTTCCCTGTCAGGTTTCATAATCCTAGACCATTCTGGAAGCAAGAGAAACTGCTAACATCCATGCCATCAGCTTGATGGGAATGGGTGCAGCTAAAACTTACAGCCCATCACACAGGATGGCTTGCTCAAGACATGCAGAGAAGACACCGTTTGGGAACCCACTAAACCTTTTCATTTCCATCTGTTCTTGCTGGCTCCAGACAAAGCTGGCTGGGAATGGGGTCAGGAGGCGGTAGCAGAAACTAAGTAATGGGGTCAGTGCACATGAGAGTGGCACACTCTGTAACAGACAGTGTGGAATGGAGCTGGATAGTCACACCCATCTCCCCAAAAACATTCCAAGAAATAACTCCATGGTGTCTAGTGTGGGGAAAGGAAAAGGAGACCTTTACTGCTGGAGAACATGAGCAGCTGCAGGAAGAGGAGCAACAAAAAAAAGCACAAAAAGACAGCTGCTATGGTGCTGAGGCACTGAGGGCTTTGGGGCCATCACAGTCACCTTTGTTTATACCTAAAGAATTTTCAGATTTTCCTGCTGCACTTGCCAGCAGAGGCAAGAACATGCTGCTTGCTCAGGCTGTGCTGGGAAGGAAGGGAACATGCAACCAGCCCATACAGAGGAAGGCTGCTCCATCCTGAGCCTGTGGATGGAGAGGGACTAGATGGGGATATGCACCTTGGAAGTCAATGCTCTGAGATGCCTCAGTGCTCCCATCCTCTCCTACCCAGAACCACAGAGCCTGGCTCCCAGTGCTGCTGCACACTGAGCCCGACAGGCTCCCGCCAGCTCCTGCAGCCAGCGCTTCCCAGGGCACCTCAGGGACCTCTCTGAACCTGTAAAAGGTGAGTGGAACCAGTGACCAAGGGAAGAGGCTTGGCCTGAACCAAGGACTCACCTTGCCCGTGGACTTGACCCCTTTCCAAATGCAGAAGTAACAGATGATCCAGGCCAGCAGGAGACACAGAGCCAGCTCCCAGCGGAGACCACCCAGGTGCTGGATGCCATCAGAAATCTTCAGCACCCTCCTCCTGTGTTGGGGACAAGCAAAGGAGCATGAAAGGGTCACTGGTGCTGGCCACTACTGTCCCCAGCACCGGGCTGGTTCTCACCCCCTCCGTGCCTGGTGGCTCTGGGGAGGAAAGCTGTCTTGCTAACAAGGTTCAAGTCCGAGCTGAAAGCCTTGGAGAAATTAAGCAGTGCTCTTTTCTGAAAAATACTGCCAGCCTGGCAGGTCACACATAGTGTGACACACAAAGTCCACCTACATTTCTGACACGCTCCAGTCCCCAAAGTGAGGGATACACTGCAGTTACCATGCAGAATCCATCAGGACCACACAAGAAGCAATGCTGTCCAGTCCCTTCTCCATAGCACACTTCTCAGTAATTGGCCTCAGGACACAGAGCAGCACAGCATCCTGTCCTGTGACTAAGAGCCAGCCACAACCACCATAATCCCCACTGCACAGTCAGAAGAGGCCACCTAGAGCATTCTCCTGCAGCCAGTGTGGAGATAAAACTGGGCTATGTGGACCTTGGTACAAACGAGGTCAGATCATATCAGCCTTTCCATGTCACGTGTATGGCAAACCTTCCTCATCACTTACAGAAGTAAGGACTCATCCTCCTCCATCTCCTACACCACACAGTTGAACCTGAGTGTGGAACCCCAGGGTGCAGTCCCAGAAACCCAAACCTGAGACAGAGAAGGACTCACACAGCACTGGAGCCCAGCAACAGTGTCTGCCCTGCTGCAAGAGTCTGCAATTATCCCAGAATAAAGGTGCTGCTGGAGACCCTTGTGTAAGGCACACTGCTGCTCTCCTTGCCCCAGAGCCCAGAGCAGATTGAGGGGGTGAGAGAAGGCTTGGAACACCACACTGCTCTCTCGGATACGTTTCGTCATGTTGCTCTTTGCCTGCTTCTAAGGATGTGGACTCTAACCAGTGCAAAGGGTGCCGCTGGACTGGAACTAACTGGGTGCTGTACTACAGCCAGAGGGGATCTGTGGAGTGTGCCATCAGCCCACTGGCAGCTCAGGGCTCCTCAGAGAAATGCTGGCCTCCTACCTCCCCACCCAGGGAGGGAAGGAACAGACACTGCATCAGATGCAATGGACAGTGGAACTTTCCAATTCTGTGCTGCTTATTCCCCAGTAACACAGGGGCGGTCACAGCAGCGAGAGAAACAACAGCTTTTCCAGTCTTCAGCCACAGGAAAAGCAGTCTAAGGCAGGCCACCATCTAATCACTTGTGAGCATCAGGTAGAGAGGGAGCACATGCTCAGGGAGCACACAGGAGACAAAATGTAAAAGCTTTGAAGTTCAAAAGCAGTGTCCCCGTGCTGAGCTGAGGAAGCCCTGGGGGTGCTGTGTGTGCTCCATCCACCCCTGAGGGGGAAATGCTTGGTGGCAGCACATGGTTCACCTGCACAGGCGTTCAGCCAGGGCTCAGTGCTTACCTGGGCCTGCTGAGGATCATCAGAGATCCAAAACCAATAGCCTGTGCCTTTGTGACAGGCACAAAGCTGCTCTGTACCTCAGGGTAACTAAGGGGTTAAACAATGAGCACGAGGGACCAAATTTCAGTGCCAAGTTATCTGAGCCTAGCACTTTGTTCCGATTTTGGGGAGTTTCTCTCCTCAGTAGAACTTGCACCGCAGTCACCCTACAGTGGAAACATCCCTTCCTTTCCTGCTTTTGAGATAAGAGCAGTGCACACACAAAAGTCACCACCCACCATGCCAGAGCCTCCTGGGGAGCATGCTGGTATCCCACAGCAACATGGATTCAAAAAGGTCAGTGAGAGCAAAAAGGCCAAAAGGTGCAGAGGGACAGGAGCAGGGCAGCAGGGAGGGACAGGAGCAGGGGGCTCTGAGGCATGGCAGCACAGCTCAGAGCAACAAACACCATGGACACAGTGAAGGTGACCTTGAGCAACAGAGCTGCCCTGAGAGCCTTCACTCTGACCTGCCCAGCTTCCCCCCTCGTGTCCTCTTCTGGCTGGGGGGGTTAATAGGACGTGCTGCTGCAGTCTGCCCTTGCCCAGGGAAACTGCATCTGAGAGGGAAGGGGTGCCCAGGGCTGTCCTTTACTCACTCCCAGAACTCGATGACCGGGGACGTGGCGTTCTCGCTGAGCACGCTGAGCGTTGAGTTCTTCTGCAGCTCCACGCAGTTCCCTGTGGGAAAGGCCCAGGGGGAGGAGAGCTGTGAGCAGTAGTGCCCAGAGGATCTGAAAAATCCCTCCCTGTCCATCCACAGTGTCGACACTCACTGACAGTGACTCTGGGACAGGTTTTGCATAGTCCCAAGGATGCACAAAAAAAGAAATAAAATAAATCCCTTCCATGGAAAGGCTGGCAGGAAATCTAGGACACTTTAGGATGATAGTATTTGATTTTTCCTTCCAGGATATGGAATATCCTTCCTTCAGGGTATGGTCCTGATCAGCACTGGGTGTGTGGCTAACACACAGAACAGGATGGTTAAAAGATGCCAAGGAGGAGCCCCAAGGAGCCCAGAGCAGGAGTCACCAGGGAGGTCACCAGTGCTTAGCACTGGTGCTCTCCAGCAGAGGCTGAGCTCAGCCAAGCCTCTCAAAACACCCCAAACCCCGTGTCCCACCCACACAGGAGCAAGACCCTCTCCTGAGGCTTGGCCCTGGGCAGCAGCACGTTTCCCTCAGCTGGGATCTGCTGGAGGACGGGGAGAGGGCTGCACACCCACCTGTGTTCCACTCGTGGTCACAGCTGCCCCAGGGGAGGTCAATGGTGAAGGAACTGAAGAGGTAAAACAAGGCCCAGGCCAGGACAATGATGTAGTAGAAGTTGAGCAGGATGACGATGACCTGGGAGGCGTAGCCGATTCCTGCAGAGAGCGAGCCCCGGGGGTGGCTGAGCCAGGGGATGGAGCAGGGAAATGCTGAGTGTGCTGCAGGGTCGGTGGGGTGGGGAGTGCCCTCCCCAAAGCCCAGTGGGCATCCAGCAGGGACCCAGGCACCTCTCCTCCTGCTGCCCTGCCACAGCCTTCCCTGCTGGAACCGTGCCTGGGGGTGGGCAGGGGAAGGGTGGAACACCACCCAAAAGGGCAGAAACATGCAATGGTGAGGCACCTGCTCGGTCACGTCTCTTCTAACAAAATCCAGTTTTTAGTAATTTTCACTTTCCCTTTTCACTTTTATTTGGGAAGCTCTTTTATTAACCCTGCACACCTTCTCTGGGAGGTGTTGGAGAAGCATGTAAAGGTTTTGGTGTGTGAGGAGGAGGCAACTGTGACTTTCAGAGAAACCATGGAAAGTGGTGGATAACTGTGATGAAACAGTGCTAGGAACAGGGGATCTGACTACTAACAATTCATTAAGAGAGCTGACACCTTCAGCAGTAAGGTTTTACACCACCTGCAAACTCACAGAGATGACAGAGCATTGACTTAAAAAACCAGCAGCATGCTTGAGGTTCTGTAACCACCAGAAGAATTTTCCCTGTTTTCAACCTTGGTTGGGCACAAAGCTCCTGGCCAACACTGTGGAGGAAGTGTTGGGATGCTGGGATGGAATGTAAGGAGGAAACTGGGATGCAATGTAACAGTGAGAGCTGTTTGGTGGAGGTGCTGATCCGTTTTTCCAGCGGGATTTTGGAAAGGGAGCAGCCGGTGGCCCTCTCAGGCAGGTGGGCAGGGGATGTGAGGAGGTGCAGAACAATCCAGGCTGTGGGGACACACGTCTGTGCTCACCCCCTGGGCCCCAGGGTCTCCCCACCTCTCCAGGCCCCCCCAGCTCCCTCCACTCACCTTCAAAGAGGGGACAGATCTTCCTCCAGGCCGTCACCCCTCCCTGGCTCGTGTACTGCCCCAGAGCCGTCTCCAGGAGGAACAGGGGGATCCCACAGGTGAAGAGGAAGATGAGGTAGGGGATGAAGAAGGCACCTGGCAGATTCAAGTGGCAGATAGAGAAATAAGTCCTGTGAGGGGACTGAGGTCAGGCTGTCTCCAGCCAGTCAGCAGGACAGCCTTGGAGGAATGGCAGCTGTGGAGATTGGAAGATCACAGATAGGATGCCAGGAAAAAAATTTCCTCACATTTCATCTTCTGGAATGATGTGATTACATGAATAATTCAATATGTACAAAGAACAGAGAGGAAAGTTGTGAATAGCTGTATGGAAATACAGAAGAACACTCTGCTGTAAAGACATTTCAGCTTTCAATCAGGTTGGTGGCTCCTTTCACACTGGTTATTGAGACTGAATAAGCTGACAAAGGCATGGATGCCAGTAGCAGGGCTCTGAGGAGCACATGGAGACACTTCTGCCCAGTGTGTGGGGCTGCTCAATCATTTGTTTGGCAGAAAGCAGCAGACATGCAAAGGGAGAGCAAGCAGTGCAGGAAGGTATGGACCTCACCCTTCCAGCCCCATCATGGAACACGCAGGGAGAGACCAAATGCTTCAGGCTTTTGATTACCCCAGGCTAACGTTAACTGCAGCAGTGGCCTTTACCCCCCAGAGCACAAGAGACAGCCCCACCAGTGTGTGCTCCATGCACACCACGTGCCACTCACACATCTGTGCCCCTGGAGCTGCTCAAGCCCTGCTGAAAGGCAGGAACACAGGGCAGCAGAGAGGAAGACTCAAGCAGAGAGCAGCTTCTTGGCTCTGGTGGATCAGAGGTGGCAACCCAGGCACTAATTGTGGTTTCCCTGCCCAGGCCTTTTCCCTGCCTGGATACTGACTGGCTTTGGGCTCAGCTCGGTGGGGGTGGATGGGAAATAACAATCCTGGTGCACGAGAGAGCTCAAAAGGCAGGAGATTTCATTAAGAAGCTTAGTTAGCATGCAGGGGCTGGGAAAGGGAAGGGGCACTTTGGGGACTGGCAGGGATTCCCACCCTGTGCTCATCTCAGCCAGGTACAGAGCCACAGCCCCCTCTTCTTGCAAAACAAAGGAAAAAAGGTGTGAGCAAAATAGACAGGGAAGGCACCTTGGCAGCCCCCTGTGGGCAAGCAGGAGCTGAAAGGGGTGCTGGCTTCGTGGCTTGACTCCATGATCTTAGAGGCCTTTTCTAATCTCAGGGATTCTGTGGCACCTGCAGGAACAACACACATCTGCCCACGTGCTGCCACGTTCCCTGCCAGGAACAAAACCACTGGGCAAGGCAAAAGGCAGGCAGGATGGTTGGCTCAACACCATCCCCTCCACTCCCAACCTGCACAAATCATATCGTCCTGAAAGCCAAGCCTGTTTGTAAGGAAGATTGTTGTCATACAGAATTTGTATTGAACTCAAGCCCAGGAGAGGTCTCTGAGGCAGCAAGCTGAGCTTTCCAGCCCAGGGTGGCAGGTGTGGGGAGCTGGGCAGGGGCTGCAGCGAGGGCAGCCCCACAAAGGCTTCCCTGGCATTTCCCAGTCAGCCTGCCCAGGGAGAGCCTGACCCTGCCACTGCGGGGAAAGCAAGAGCAAACAAGAGCAAAAAGAACCATTGCTTTGCTTTTCTTTGTTGTTTTTCTCTGCAGTGTAGGGCTTTGGTGTCGTGCACTGAGCATTAGATGTGTAAGGGGCTACTCTTCCTTTGTTGTGTGAAAATATCCCTAAAGAAAGGAAGAGTGACCGGCTCTTTGCATAACTCAGATTTTGCAGATACCATTTTCTGGAAGAGGCTCACATTTAGGCAAGAAAAGCAAGAGGTGAGAGCAGTTATCACCACTGCCTGCACACAGTTCAGCAGGGACAGGGAGAGTCATCCAGCAGGGCAGAACTGCCTCAGACTGATGGGACTGCTGGCACAAGGGTTAATGGTTGCAGGCTGGCTCTGATTGACCTGGGGCTGCAAATTAGATAAAGGCCCTGCACCTTTACAGAAGAATGGGAGAAGCAAGTGCCTGGACCAGCATTCCTAAAGGAGTATAAGGCAAAACCTCTGGCAACTTTTTAAATTCAACTTGAGGCGTTCCAAGGGTTTTGATCCAGTGCTGTCTGTGGGAGGCTGGGTTCATGAGGCAGGAGGGAGCCTTGTGTCCTGCACCACCTCTGCATCACACTGCTCTGCCCCAGGGGAAATCTTACAGAAACTGCTTTCCTCACAAGAGTTTTGTGCCCCATCCTTGCTCTAACCTCACGGAGAGAAGGCCAGAGATGAAAAATCTGCCTGGGACTTCAAATTCCATCTCACAGCCTCTACTGCTTCACAGGACTTTGCTTCAGGCCCATTTCTCCAGGGAGAAATTCCACAGAAATCCCTTTGTGTCTTGCCTCTGCTGCTCACACAGCAGCTGCCCTCTCCCCAGAGCACTCCCTGAGCTCTCTCCTGGCACCCAGGACAGGATTCCAGGGCCTGTCCCATCGGTGGAAAGCTGCAGCAGTGGGAGCAGACACAGCTCAGCAAGCAGCCAAGAGACACTTCCCACAGAAGAAGAACATGTGGAAAACTTCTCTTTTTCCAGCAGGGAAAGAGGCTGCCTGACCACCTGGTGAAAAGAAACAAGTGCTGAACAAAGCACGGCGTGGAAGTAGCTGAACAGTGTTTAATCCTCTTTTGTGCCACCGGGATGAAAGCAGTTTAGTGAGGCCCATGAGACTACCCCAGACTCAGGCCAGGGGATTTCAGCCCCAGCTCCTCAGTGCTCACTCCCTGCCAGCTCCCAGCCAAGCGCTGCTTCCCTCTCCCCTGCACTTCTGGAGGAAGCAACTAATCACCAGCCAGGGAGAGCAGCTCCCTCTCCAAAGTTGAAAAAACCTTTGTGTTTTCATTTTTTAAAGTTTTGTCCTTTAAAAGGCAGCCACAAACTGTGGAAGCCCCCAGCCACCCCCCAGCTGCAGAGCGAGCCCGTGTCTGCTGCCAAGGCAGAGCCTGGCCTGGGGCATGGCTGAGCACAGCCTGGGCAGCCCTGCAGTGCTTCCCTGGCTCTGCAGCAGCCACATCCCCCTGCACTCTCCCCAGGGATCCACAGGGATCTCCACAGGGATCAGGGACAGGGGTCCCCTCTCCCACACCTCACAGCTCCCTGCAGGCCAAGGGAGTGCCATGGGGAGCAGGAGTGGTGGTGCACTTCTACCCCTTCTCTCTGCCCTGTCCCTGCCTCCAGCAGCCAGGGGACAGCCCTGCAAGGACACACACAGGAGCAGGAGCTGTGCTCAGGAGCTCCCAGAGCTGCCCTGAGTTCCTGTCAGAGCCTGCAAAGACCCTGGGCCCTCAGAGCACTCCCTGCTCTCCCTCCAGCCCCTCCATCTGCTCTGCACAGGATGCCTGGAGCTCCTCAAGGATGCCTGCAGTGAGACACACAGCTCAGAGAGCTGAGCTCTCTCCCTGCTCTTCCAGCCTTCCCTCTGCATCCAGCCACCCGCTCCACCAGCAGGAGCAGAGCTCTGATCATCTCAGGGAAACAACCACAGCCATGAGAACCCCTGGGATATTGTCACTGTCATCCACGTCCTGTTTGGATCAAAGCAAGCCCTGAGCTGGGCACAGCTGAGGAGTGGAGGGGTGCTGGGACCTGCTGGCCCTGGCTGCACTCACCTCCACCGTTCTTGTAGCAGAGGTAGGGGAAGCGCCAGACATTTCCCAGGCCAATGATCTCCCCAGCCACGGACAGCACATACTCCAGCTTGTTGTTCCACTGCCCACGCTCCAGTGTCTGCTCCTCCTTCTCTTCTTCCTCCTTCTCCTTTTCCATGCCAGGGGGTGTGGGCACCATTTCACCATTGCTGACAGCGCCGGGGACTCTGTAATCCATCCCACCTTCAGGAAGAGATTCCTTCATTACATTCCGTGCAAAGAGGCAGAAATTTGGACCATGGGAGGCAAGAGAGGGGCCAGGACATGCACACACACACACACACACCTCAAACTGTTCTTCTTTCTCCTCATACCAATTCCTGCTAAGGGTGCACGTGCATTCTCGCTGCTGAGTCCAAAACCAGTCCTGAAAAGCCGCTATCAGCTTCGTTATTTTAAATTGCCTCATCTCAGAGCACTGCTGTCTCTGGAAGCCCATCCTCTGAGCCCAGTGTTCCACAGCAGACCCAGCAGCTCAGGCCAGAGCTGTGTCAGCCATGGGGAACAGACTTAGGGCTGGAGATGGATGACAGTGTGATCAAATACTTGACAAGATATTTTATGGGGGTTTCTCTTCTCTTCTGTTGCTGCCTACCAAGGCCTGCTTTTACAGACCATGCAGTGGATGCCACAAAGCACACACAAGTCCTAGACACGGGAAGAGAGCAAACTGAAATGATAGGAAAACAATCTTATCCTTCCCAAGGCAGCAACTGCTGCTGACAGTCTTCAGGACCTCATGAAAAGGTGATTTTCAGCACGGTGCCATCCTTCTAACAGCAGGATAAAGTGGACAGAAGTCATTGGCATCCGGGATCTAGCCCTGCTCGAGGTCTGCCCTTCCAACACCTGCCCGTTTCCTTCAGAGCTCCCACAGTGCTGCTCTCGATCCTTTGGCAGCATCTCCAAAGTGTCTGTGCCAGGAGAGGATGGGCAGGGAGCAGGTGGGCACCACTTCACTGTGCCACCCTCCCCAGGCGGGACACAGGGACCGGGAGGGCTGAGCCCTTCCAGGCAGGATGCCCCGCTGGCTGCCAAGCTCCGCAGCAAGAAAAGGGTGAGGATTGTGGTTCTGACCCGCTCCCGGTGCCAAGGCTGGGGCTGCTGGGGAGCTCGGGCACCTTTCCCCGGACGGTGCCAGCCCTCCAGGCGTCCCCAGCCTCCCGCTGCACTCATCCTGCCCCAGCTCCCTCGCCAGGACAGCAGGAAAGGCCCCGGCAGCAAGTGGCACTGTCCCGTATCCCGGGAGAGCTGGAAAGGGGCAAATCAACACTTCCAACCTCTCGCCTCCCCTTACACGGTCCCCCTGTAAAACAGCCGGGGACACGGACAGGACCGAGAAACGCTGGCAAGCGTCTGCCAGCGCCGAGAGGAAGGGCAGCGAGGAGCCCTTCCAGCCAGGCTGGAAAATGATTAAACAGGCAGCAGATGCTGTCCGAGCTGTGAGCAGCCCCGGCAGGGCGGGGGGCAGGGGGAGCAGGGCAGGGCAGAGCGGAGCGGAGCGGCCGGAGTTACCTTGCGGACGGCGCTGTCGGGAGAGGCGAGGGCAGGACCCAAAGGTGCTGGCTATTTAAAGTGTGGAAAGGAGAAATTCGGCCGTGGTGTAATCCTAGACTTCGCCCAACCCACATTCCTTCCCCCACCCCCCAGGGCCGGACAAAAACCTCCACATGACTGATTTCACGGCCGGGACCGAGGAGCTCGCTGCCCCCACGGGTTCCTGCGGGCCGGCAGCGCCCGGCTCCCGCTCGCCATGGCCAGGAGCGCCCAGCCCAGGACAGGGGACACCAGAGCTCCCGAGAGCCCAGGTGAGACACAAAACCCCAGTTCCCTGGGAACTGCCTCCCGTCGCTGCTCCTGAGCGGGTCCCGCACCAGCCCGGCCCGCAACTTCCAGGGCTGCAAAGCTGGGAATCAACTCAGCCAATTGTTCCTGTGGCCCAAAGCAGCCCCGCTCAGAAATGTGACAGGCTGGGAACTCGGCTCACACCCAGGACAGCAGTGCCCCAGCCCGGGACAGCAGTGCCCCATCCCAGGACAGCAGTGCCCCAGCAGTGCCCCATCCCGGGACAGCAGTGCCCCAGCAGTGCCCCATCCCGGGACAGCAGTGCCCCAGCAGTGCCCCAGCCCAGGACAGCAGTGCTCCATCCCAGGACAGCATTGCTCCATCCCAGGACAGCATTGCCCCATCCCAGGACAGCAGTGCCCCAGCAGTGCCCCAGCCCAGGACAGCAGTGCCCCATCCCAGGACAGCATTGCTCCATCCCAGGACAGCATTGCCCCATCCCAGGACAGCATTGCCCCATCCCAGGACAGCAGTGCCCCAGCAGTGCTCCAGCCCAGGACAGCAGTGCTCCATCCCAGGACAGCAGTGCTCCAGCCCAGGACAGCAGTGCCCCAGCAGTGCTCCATCCCGGGACAGCAGTGCTCCATCCCAGGACAGCAGTGCCCCAGCAGTGTCCCAGCCCAGGACAGCAGTGCCCCATCCCAGGACAGCAGTGTCCCAGCCCAGGACAGCAGTGCTCCATCCCAGAACAGCAGTGCTCCA
>NC_031773.1:69602306-69604487 GCF_001522545.3 Parus major | reverse complement strand
CCCAGGACAGCAGTGCCCCAGCAGTGTCCCAGCCCAGGACAGCAGTGCCCCAGCAGTGTCCCAGCCCAGGACAGCACTCGGGACCCTGCGGTGGGAACACAGAATCCAGCAGGAGCTGGGACGTTCCACAGCAAGGACACAAGCAGCCCTGCCAGGCACTGCCCTGGGCTCAGAAATGAGCTGTTCTCGCTGCACAGGGAGGTGCTGGGGTTACAGCAATGGTGACATTAGCTCCACGCTCAGAGGCCATAAGGGAGGCAAATGGAGCAGGATATTATCCGTGGTGGATGTGCTACAGCTGTGATGGTCCAAGGATGTACACGAGACAAGGTTTTAAAATATTTTTATTACATCTGTTGATCAGTATCTGAGGCAAGAGAGAACAGGTAAAAAATAACACTTTTGGGGTCAGTGTCCTTGTGTGAGGTGTGCAAAGAGGCAGCAAAACGTGTACAGGCAGTCTGAGGAGCTAGGAGGGGAACAACAGGAAAGAGCCAGCAAACACTGTGGTGTCACCACGTGAATCTGTGGTAAATCCACACAGCACCAGACTTCCCACAGCAGAAACAGGGAATGGAAGAAAGGCAGGCAGAGGTAAGGAATTCATTCATCAGGGAGTGATTGAACATGCAGCAACTCCTCATTTCAGGAACAGATGCCTTGGGTGAAAAGAGGGTGACAGCAAAGGTCCAGGAGAAATGAAGACAGAGAAGATGAATATGTTATTCACTACGTCTCACAATGTAACAGCTAATGTCATTTGATGAAAAAATCTGATTTAAAATAAATTTAAATATATTTATTTAGTAAATTTATTTTATTTTATTAAATATTTTATTAAAATAAATGTATTTATTTTAATAAATTTAAATACAATTATTGTGCATAATTAATTAGACATGGTACCCATGGCCATTACCACAGAATTTCATTTGGAAAGGAACCAGGCAAATCCACACAGAGCTGCTCCTCTTCCACAGCAATTAAACAGGATGGTCCAAATGAAACAGCTCCACTCCTCAAACCAGTGATTCTTGAAACCCAGGGAAGATGGTTTTCCTGTGATTCCTCTTCCAGAAGAGACACGATGCAATGTGGTGAGAAACAGAAACCATCCTGCTGTGTGCAGAAACATCTCCCAGTGAAAAGGGCAGCTGTTCAACAGGGCAGGAATGTGGGGATTAAAAATGACAGTAAAGACAAATAAAATCTTGCCTTGTGCAACAGACTGGTGTAAGGGAAGAGGAGGCTGATTAAGGAAATATTTCTGTCAATTGTCAAACTCCTGCATTCGTCAGCACCGCTGCATGAATATCCCTCAGCAAGCACAATCACTGCAGCGTGCAGATAGCAATAATCTTATCAACAACACAACAAGCTAATTGGCAGGAACTAATAGACTATGATAGCAAAATGTGCAACCAATTACAGACTATTTGACTTCCACCCGGTGAGATAAGACTGAGCTGAACACAACAATAACCCAAAAATGAAAATAAATGTTCAGTGTAAACACAAGCAGTGAGGGGAAATATTAAATCTACAAGTGCAAAAGCAAGCTGGAAAATCCTGAGCAAATCGTGTTTGAAGTAAAGCATCACTTAACACATATTCTGGAGTGAACTAAGAAAAAGTCCATGTGGTTCTGGAAGATGTTACTTGAAAGATTGATTTATTTTTTTATTCCCTTAATCTTTCTATAGAAAATAGAAAGAGAAAAGAACAAACAATACCACAAAGGATCAGTTAAGACTACAGAAAATAAAAGATACTTTCAATACATATTTTTGAAATGGCAGAAGGCAAAGAAATTGAGAGGGACTTTAACCAACCCATTAGGGGCAATGAAAAATCTAAAGGGAAAAATGCAAAGGATGAAATCTCAGTGTCCAAGATTTTGAGAGCAACTGTATCTAAGTCAGAAACAGAGCTTTACCAAACAGCTTTGCAAGAAACAAATAAGATAAATGGAAAAATGTGGATATTTAAAAAAATTATTAAAAAGGAACAAACCTAGGTAATATTCCTGAACAAACCTAGGTAATATTCCTGAACAAACCTAGGTAATATTAATGAACAAACCTAGGTAATATTAATGAACAAACCTAGGTAATATTAATGAACAAACATAAGTAATATTAATGAACAAACCTAGGTAATATTCATGAACAAACATAAGTA
>NC_031773.1:69599061-69602151 GCF_001522545.3 Parus major | reverse complement strand
ATGAACAAACATAAGTAATATTAATGAACAAACCTAGGTAATATTAATGAACAAACATAAGTAATATTCATGAACAAACCTAGGTAATATTCATGTTGTAGCAACAGGAAAACAACTTCATCCAGAGATCTACCAATATAACACCATTTAAAGATATTTGGATGGACACACCCAGATCCATTTATAAGAACAAGGAGAACACCAGGGAAGAGCTTTTGCAGCAGTGGTTTTGTTTTGTGCCACCTGGAGTGGTGCAAGCTGAGCCCCCTGGGCACCTTCCAGGGCCACAAGTGCTGGGAAGCTGCGGCACCGATGCTGGCACTGGCCCAGCAGCATCGCTCTCGTGCCAGCCCCCAGCACGGCACAAGGGGGTTGTTTTGGGGGTGGGCTCCCCTGGAAAGGTGTGAAAGGAGAGGCTGCCTATTCAGGAACCTCCTGGGAGCACAGGGCTGAGGATGGAGCAGCCCAGCCCCATCCAGGCTGTCGCCGCTTGTGGGGCCAGCCCGTGCTGGATCAACGCCTCCAGAGCAGCCTCCAGAGCCAGGCAGGCTGCCGAGGCCTGAGCAGCTGTTCCAGCTGTGCAGCTGGGACACAGCTGGCTTGGACACTTCCCCCCAGCACCCATTTAGGAGAAGAGCGAGAGCTCTGGAGCAGGGGGTCAGTGTCAGGGTCACACCTCAGCCAGGAGAAGAGCTGGAAAATCCTGAAGCTATTGATTCATGTTGCATTTTGCTCCTTTCTCTTTACCTCAGAACATCTGCCAAGATTTCTGCCTTCAGCTTGATCCCAGCCTCCCAGCAGCAGCTGTGGCTGTGCTACCAGGGAAGCACTTACAGCCCAAGGAAAGCAAACAGGGAACAAAAACCTCTGGAGATAATCTGCTCCCTCGGCTTCGTCTGGGACAGATGTGCATCAGAACTGGCCCCAGCCCACCCCAGGAGTGCTGATGCTTCATGCTCTGGTGGGAACCACAGAACTTACTCCGAGGTCTGGTCTTGCTTCACATTTGTGTCCAGCTGAGCAGGGAGCAAGTGTTGGATCCTCTCCTCCAAAGCACCAAGCCACCTCCAGCCACCTGGAGAGGTAGTTCAGACTGAAAAGAGGAGGGTTTCAAAAGACACCTACTTAGAGGAATGAGGAGGGGAAAAGAGGAGAGGGAAATGTTGAGGGGGAGACAAGCACAACCTCTTACTGCTGTGCAAGTAGCAGCTACTTTAAAATTAATTATGGCCCAAACCACCCAAGTCTTTTCTGAAGTGGCCTGGGCACAACTGCTGCTGCTGCTGCTTCAGTTCCCAGCACAAAAATCCATATCTGGCCTTTGCTGAGCACTGAGAGCAGCTGTGCCCCAGCTCCCCCTCTGCTCCTCGGTCCCTCAGGACAAGCTGCCTCCACGGGTGTTGAGGCAATGCAATCTTGTCAGCTCCCAGCTCCCAGAAACACAATTTGCACTTCAATTATCTGGGATCCAAAGGCCAGAGCAAACACGATGCCTCTCCTCCATCTGAAAACCACCCTGCTACTGGCCTGAAAATATTGCTCAGCTCCAAGCAGCCATGGTTGTAGTGTACAAAACTTATAAACCTGCACAGAAAGGGGATAAATGGAGGCTGACACTGGCTGGCACATTACAGGAACCTGGAGACTGCTCAGTGGAGAAAGAAGCCAAAGGAAGCACAGAGGATTGAATCCTGCTTGAGCCACTACGCTCTGGCCCAGAAGGGCACGTGCATTTTGAAACTGCAGTAGCAGAAGCAAAAATGCAGGGCCTGCAGTTCCTGCACAACAGAAGATCCTGCTGCAGCCTTTCAAACAACCTCGTTCAGAGACTGCCTCCCTAGTGAATGGATGCTTCCAAATGATGGCTCCAAGAGCCAGAGCCCTGAGGCTGAAGAACCCTGTCCTCACTGGACACCTGCAGAGCAGCAGAGGCCTCACTTCTGTGCCTGGGATTGTGTGGAGACAGAGTGTGGGCACTGCTCTGCACATTGGAGATAAACAGGTGACATTTCTGCATGAGCCAGAGCTCGAGGGCTGCTTAGAGTGTGGGCTGGCACACTGAGAGTGCTGGAAAGCTGTTCCTGAGGACAGCACTGCTCCTCTGCAGGCAGGAGCACAGAAAAGCTGGCTGGGCAGGTGACAGTGCTGCCTTGTCCCTCTATGAAGGGACAGGAGCAGAGCAGCTGACACCAGAGGAGCAGTGCTCCTAGACCTGCTCTGGTGGCAGCAGCAATTCCCAGCAGCAGATTCCTGCCTTGGCTGTGCCCCGTGGCAGCGTTTCCCTGGAGCAGGGTGAAAGCAGCAGGTGCTGCTCAGGTGTGCACAGAGCCAAGGCTAAAGCAGGAACATGCAGGATTGCATGCACAGGTGCAGCAGGAGTGCAGCAGGCAGATCTGCATCTGCTTTGACTTCTCTGCAGTAAATCCTGTCCCTGCCAAACACCAGCCCTTGGCACACACGGGAGAGGAGAAGGGGCTTTTCTGCTCACAATTCAAAAGTATCCTCATTTCTTTATGGGCAAAATGAAAACACTGTGAGGTTATGCCCTTGTAAGCACGTAAGAATAGATGCCTATATATATATGTTTATAAAATAATAAAGCACAATATAAGAGCTGAGTAGCAAGCAAAGGCTCCTGAGCCTGAAGGCTTCAGTTTGTTTTTGGCATCTCCTTCTACTTTCCCCTCAACTCCATCAGGTACCACCAGCCCTCAGACCTCTTTCCTGTTCCCACTTTTCCTGCAAGTTGGGAACACCTTTCCCATGGCTGTGCACTCCTCCGTTATTTATGTGTTCAGTTTCTGTACCCTCGAACTGCCCCAGATCCCCGAGTGTGAGCACTCGGAGATGATTTGCAGCAGGATGTGCAGTCCCAGCTGGGGCTGCTCCCTGGGCACCGGGCGGTGCCAGCGGCCTCGGGGTGCCAGGAGCGCTGCCAGCCCTGCCAAGGGAGCAGCCGGAGGGGAAATGCAGGAATGCAGCGCTCCCGAGACACCGGCAATGCCTCACGAACCGCACTGCCGGCTGTGTGAAACCCGTGAGCTGACAGGAGACAAAACTCCTGTGCTGCTCATCCCTGACAGGAGACAA
>NC_031773.1:69598467-69598830 GCF_001522545.3 Parus major | reverse complement strand
CGGAGAGCGGAGCTGTTCCTCTGCTTCCCAGCCCGGACCTGTGCGGGCTCCAGCGCTGCTGCCACAGCCCAGCAAACGCGCAGGGGCTGCAGGGGCTGCAGGGGCTGCAGGGGCTGCAGGGGCTGCAGGGGCTGCAAAAGTGCAGGGGCTGCAGGGGCTGCAGGAGCTGCAGGAGCTGCAGGGGCTGCAAAAGTGCAGGGGCTGCACAAGTTGCAGGAGTGCAGCAGCAGCGGGGCAGGGACAGCAGCCCCGTGTTCCCGTGGACAGGAACTCCCAGCAGCTCCCCCGCAGCTGCCTCCAGGTCCCTCCAGGTCCCTCCAGGTCCCCGCAGCTGCCTCCAGGTCCCTCCAGGTCCCTCCAGGT
>NC_031773.1:69593348-69598372 GCF_001522545.3 Parus major | reverse complement strand
CCTCCAGGTCCCTCCAGGTCCCTCCAGGTCCCTCCAGGTCCCCTCTCCGGAGGGCGTGGGGGTCACAGACCGCCAGGAACTCCGCAAGGCCGCCCGTGAGGACACAGTGCCCCGGCTCGGATTTACACTCGGATTTACACTCACAGCTCCTCACAAACATTTGCTGTCCATAAATCCTCGGCACGTTCATTTCCCGTTCCCACAGCCGGGTTCGTGCCGGGCCATCCCCTCGCACAGCCCGGGGCTCTCTCTGCCCCTCCTGGCCTTTCCAGCTCCCGAGGCCACAACTCCCACAAGGACCGCGTTTATTGCACCCAAAATATATTGTTTATTGCACCTGAGCTCTGCTAGCTTCAGGCTTAGTGACCAAACACTCTTACTGACCGCTTCCAGCATGTGAAGGAGTTCCCTGCTCTTCCTCTGCATCCAACACCTGCTTTTAGCACACCACAGCACTCAGCTTCTTACTGCAGGTTTAAATTATTCCAGGAATGATACGAAGAAACTTCTTCCACCCCAAGGAAAACATTCGAACCCTAGGAAAGTTTATATTAAATTATATCCTATTATTGTATATTATTAAATTTATTAATTATAATATTGAATATATTATTTCCTAGGAAAAACAGGAAGATCACTTTCTGGACAGACTGTAATCTTAGCCTGTAATCTGTGATTAACTCCATGGACAAGGGGAGAGCAGTGGGTGTTGAGTGGCAGCAGAAACACACTTAGGGAGTGGATGGACAACCTAGAGTGGCAGTAAAAATGGGATGGATTTCTGTGCTCGGGCTTCAGCAGTCACCAGTTTGAAATCCTGGACAGCTGCAAGGTGTTTTTTCCTGCCCACCTGGGCAGTGGCACAGAACAGTCAGGTAACATCAAACAATGCTGGCAGAGGACGAAACACGGGAGGAGGGAACTCCCGTTCAGCTGGATCTTTCCTGGCTCCAGTGGCTGATGGAAGGTTTAAAGTCCTACATCTGAGAAATGATAAACCAGAGGACCTGGGGCTAACAGAGTGCAAAGGAGCCAGCAGTGCCCGCAGCCGTGCAGGCCAGCCCTGTGGGAGGTGCAGAGCACAGCTGTGAGCAGCAGCTTAAGGAAGTTCTTTCCCCCATGTATCCAACACGCTGAAGCTGTACCTGGAGTAACAGTCCCAGTTTGGGGCTCCCCTGCAGCCAGGAGCAGCACGACTGCAGAGGGCTGCAGCTGATGCCATGGCTCAGGGGAGGCTGAGCTGGGTTTGTTCAGCTGCAGCACCTGCGGGCTCCCACTACCCTGTGGATGGCTGCAGAAAAGATGGAGCCAGACTCTGGCAATGGGCACATTACAGCAAGTGAATTTTGTACTGAAGATGCTACAAAACCAAATGGGAAATCAGAGAAGTCACTGAATGCTGATCCCTGGAAATACTCAACATTTTACTGGACACAGCCCTGAAAAATTTCACCTGCTTTTTAAATTTGGCACTGCTCTGGTCAGGAGATTGACCCAGATGACCTCCAGAAGTATCCCCAACCTCAATTTCTGTGAGTTTAAAACCCGAACAGATCAATGTGAGTTTCTCAGCGTGGCTGATGTAACAGACAGTGTAACTGCCTGTCACGGTGTGTGACTGTGTCCCAATCCCTTCAGGCAGTTCCCAGAAGAACAATATTACCTCTTAAGTCTTCATTACCAATGGCCCAGGCTGCTCAAGCATTCAGCTACAGATCTGTCCAAACATCTGTTTAAATCCTAAAGGTGATGGTACTGAAGGTCAGCAGTGACATTTCTCTCTCTGCCAGCAAAGCTGCCAAATTCCAGGCCCCGTTTTTTACAAGACAAACCTGGAAACACTTGGTTTGTACAAGCTGTACAACTCAAGCCCTGGCCATTTTCAGCTCCTCACAGCAGCTCAGGCAATTTCTTTGACCTTTTGTGTCAGACACGTGAAAAGAAATAACACCAGCAGTGGCAAGTAGCCTTTGTAGACTACAGCATTAAGACATGTACCTTTCTAGATACAAGAGCTAATATTTTTTGTGTACTGAGATTGTGTCCCCAAAGCATGAGAGAGTTTTCCCACAGCTGCAGCAGACCTGTAAGAACATTTCTATCTTGGTTTTGGCTTCTCTGCAAGTGCTTGTATAAAAATTCAAACCCCCAGGATCTGGAGACAATACCACAGCTGTAGCTTCGGGTTTTTCAACCACTAACTACAGGTTTTTCCAAAAGTTAACATTTATTCATAAGTTCATACTATCAGCAATCCTTTGATAGGAATTACGCTCTTAAAAAACAAGCTTAAAACAATAAGATGTAAAGCTAATAATGGTCTTCAGTTTATGAACACCTTATCCAAAAGCAGACGAGACATCTGTGACCAGAAAAGTGTGGCAACCTCCTCCCAAGAGTGGAGCAGAGGCTCTCCATGTGGCTACATGTAAAACAGCTACTGAAGACGTGACTTTTGCATGTGACTCGTACACTTCTTTCCGCTGTTTGCTCTTCCCTGTGCTCACTACAAGCAGAACGAGCACGCTTGCGTTGTGGAGCTGTTGGTTTCCATCTCGCTGTAACAAGAGCTACTGGCAACACTCTCCAGCACAGCTTCATGGCAGAGAAACAGGAACATGCAGTGCAGGCTTACTCCAAGGTCTCTTTTCCAGTTGATGGCAATCACACACAACGACTTCATCGCGACACAGAACGCAGCAACGCTTCCGAGGATACGCTCGGGCTGACAGGAGATGCTAACCGTGTTCTCCCTGCTGTGTCACAAACTCTAGGAGTCAGGAAACAATACAGAACACTGGGATTCTTTAAGAAATCTTGTACTAGTCTACTTCTGGAACGATTAAACATCTGTGACAGATAGTTTATCCACTCCATATAGGGAAACATTTATGTAGTACCATCGGTTAAAGCTCGAAGGAAAAGTAACAACTGTTTAAATCAGTTTATCAAAACTAAGTGTACATTGAGAAGGGAAAAAAAAGTAACTGGAGGCAAAAAGAGGGTATGTCTATCTAAAGCATAGACTCCTTCATAAATAAGTAAACAAATAATATTCTTAAATTTGCTAGGGTGCCCGTTCAGCCACATGCTTAACCACAGCTTGCTTTTGCTTTTAACACCACATTAAGTCTTTTAGGAGCAGGAATTAGAAGTCTGTGTCCAATTTGCACTCAAAGCTCCCAAGACTCTGGATCTTCTGCCCTCCATCTTATTTCTTTTTCTTTTGCACATTTTCCTCTTCCCAGGTAGCAGGCACACATAGAAGAAAACAATAAAGTTCTGTCTACCTGAGCTGAGCTGGTTTGTTGTTTTTTTTTTTGATGGATAATTCTGCCAGATAAATAAACTTCCAAATATCAGAGAACAAGGGAAGGGACACAGAACAGTCAAGACAGCACACTTTTGTTTTTGTCAATATTTCTTTAAATCCCAATCCAGCTCCTAGTAAGACTGGACACTACTTACAACACTCCTAGAACTGCAGAAGAATGGAAACACAATAGGGAGCGAGTGGAGAGGGGGACAAGACAGCCCAGGGGCTGACTTCAGACATTCACATACACCAGGCCAGCATCCACTGGAGTCATTAAGGCCCAGATGCCCCACTAATAGGAACAAACCCAAACACAAAGGTAGCACATGAAATGTATTTACCTATTTAAACACAGGCAGCTGGTCAAGCTAGAATGGGGAAGGTAACTGCTAATTCCTTGTACTACAAGGAAGGAATGGAGTAAAAAAACCCAAGCCCACGGGCAGGTTTTTGCTTTGTGAACCTCTGTCTGTGCTGCTGGTTAACAGTGGTAAGTATAAAAAAATCAAAGAAAAATAATCTATTTATAGAACAAGTCAGTAGTCTGAGACATTTAGAAAAAAGTAAAAACAAGTCCTTCTTTAAAAATGGATTTACTAAAACAACTGTCACCCAGGATGACCCCAAGCCCTCTGGTCCTCTGGCAAAGCCAGGGGCAACTTCAGACAAGAACTGTTGCTGATGTAGGCTGGAACACGTCCAGCCAAGCCAGCAGGGAGGGGTTTGCACTGTCAACAGTATCTGCAGACTGCTTGCTGGTATCACAGGAGGCCATGCCCGTAGCCTGGTGATACTGGAAAGAGTTGTGAGTGAAACTTTTCACAGAAGCACATGTCAGTGTGACCTCTGAGGTAAGTGGGCTGTCTTCTTTCCTCCCCATCCCTGGGCACAGATGTCAGGAGCCGTGCCCTGGGCGCTGTACCTCCTTGCCAGCTCCACCCTGCGCCACCCAACTGGAACGTGCAGGAGTGCAGAACTCTAAGCAAAGCTCAGAACAGGAGAGAGCATCCCTGTGGAAAGGGAAGCACTCTGCTCTTCCCAAGTTCTGGTCTAGCTAAACATTATCAATGCTTTCTGGCCCTCCTCAGGACAGGAAGATCGGTTGTTTCCCACTGAGGAAAAAAAATTTGCCTAGTGGAGTAGAGTTGGGTTTCTTTTTTTGGTAAACAGAACCTTTGCTGATTTCTGAGATTATGAGCTCCTCTGCCCTTTAGCTACAAAAGAGAAATTAAAATAAATTCATCCACTTGCTCCCACCCTTACAGTGTAGTGTTAGCTGCCTGGATACAGAGGCAATTTCGTTCTCCCAAGACACTGCTCTGCACACTGGGCTGGCACGGCGAGGCCAAAGACAGATTGCCAGGTTCCCTCAACCTGGTAGGTGTGAGAGCTGCAGCCTGTGCCCACAGTTCCAGGCCAGCTTCACTGGCAGCATGTTCTGCTAACACCCTGAGGTGCCCAATCTAACAGCCTCGAGTCTGCTCAGTCCTGGAGAGCCACAGCCACGGCCGCAGGTGTCCGCACTCGCTAGTGTCAGAGCGCTGGAGCTGGCTGGAGTGCACAGCAGGAGCCTGGCAGGGCAGGGGGAGCCTGGCAGGGCAGGGGGAGCCTGGCAGGGCAGGGGGAGCCTGGCAGGGCAGGGGGAGCCTGGCAGAGCAGGCAGTGTCTGTGTGCCAGGGCAGGGGGTGTCTGTGTGCCAGGGCAGGGG
>NC_031773.1:69568849-69593173 GCF_001522545.3 Parus major | reverse complement strand
CAGGGGGTGTCTGTGTGCCAGGGCAGGGGGTGTCTGTGTGCCAGGGCAGGGGGAGCCTGGCAGAGCAGGCAGTGTCTGTGTGCCAGAGGTGCTCCTGCTGTCCCAAGGAAGCCAGCTGTAAGGAACGGGCCAACTCCGCTGCACATCTCATCTGTCCGTCCTGGCAAGAGAAGCTCAGGGGCTACATCAGCTTCAAACCCTCTCCTCCTGAAGGGTTCCAGTGGTCCATTTCCCCACGAGTTCAGGGCATCGAGCAGCTGCTAACTCGCCTCCTTGAGATCTTCCATTGGTAGTTTGTAGCTCAACAAGAAGGGAGGAGGTGGGGCGTGGGCAGGGCTGCTGGGTCCCTGCAGGGGTTTCTTTGCACAGTTTATACAGATGTAATCCTCATTCTCAGCCATCTCTGGGGAGACCCCGACACACACCTGGTGGAACCACTCATCGCAGCCCCCGTCACACTGCACCCAGTCCACCTGCAAGAGAGCAATCAGCAACACTCAGCCTGTTACAGGGCAGGACAGACAGACACAAACAGAGAAACACCTCCTCTTAAACACACCTCAGCTACCAACAATACAAAAGCTCTGGGGCAAAAATGAATGCCCCTATAGAGCTTGTTTAAAAAAGCTCCTTCAGTTTAATAAAAACTTCCAACAAACCTTGCCCCTCTTACACTGCAACGATACAAAAACTCTCTATTGCTCCTGAGGAAGATGACTCAGCTCTCCACAAATGAAATGAGGTGTGCTAAAACACATTTAAAGTGCTCAAGGATGGTTATTTCAGCACAGAGGAGAGTCTCCAAACACACCCTCTTAGACTGCATTATCAAACAGTGGCTTTTGTAAATCTAAGTCCTAAGGGTCAGAACACTCATGCTACAATACAAACTTTGAGCTGAACTCGCTGTGAAGCAATCTGGAAAAGACAAAAAAAATGAGCTGGAATGTAGGAAGGAAAAAAATGAATTATTTGATTCCTGTAATTCTTTGAATAAAAGTTAATTGGAGTCAGTGGGCAGAAATTCAGATTTGCAGGATAAGAAACTCGGATTCTCCATTTTAATGGCATCCCCTGGTACAGCTATAAAATTTGTTAATGTTGTAGTTCTGCTTTCCATTTACAGGGGAATGTAAAACTGTATCAGATAAACAACAGCAGTGGCCACCTATATAAAATGAAGTAACATTATCACCATAACAGGTTTTATTTTAGTTTGTAGCCAACGACTCCTGGACAAATTTTCCAAAGTGACTGGTAATGGACATCAACAGCTGCAGTCATTACATTCCTGTACTTGCCAGTTTTTGACAAGTGTGGCATTCACCTGCTCAAAGTGCAAAAGTACAGATGTGTACAGAAAACACATTCTGAAAATATTTTTGTTCATCAGTCTGCGTTAAAAGCTGACAATCATGACAGGCAGTACCACAGAGAGAGGCAGATCAAGTTTCATTTCTAATAATCCCATCAGGTCTAAAAGAACTGATTATTTATCTCCAACAAGCAAAATGAACCACTGAATTCTGAAGATCACTCAGCTTGCAGCATCACTTTTCACAGAGTACATGCAAGAAATAGAGAAAATCTACTTCTTCTAGGAACATTACACATGTTCCTAATGTGTGGGAGGACACTCAGTACCAGTGGTCAGGACCACAGCAAAGCCAGGAACATTTTTTTCTGAGTCAAAGAATTAATCCTTTGACTCAGCCAGTGCATGTTGCACATACTCAGTTAAAACTTCCCAACCAAAACCGAGTACCTTTTCCCAGATTCTGATTTTCCATCTTCTGTGTTGAGTACCTAAGAGAATGTGGAAGTTCTACAGTTTAATGTGCTAAATGTCCCTACCCAAGTACTACTCAGTCCTCTCTCCTTTCTAACCCCACCACTTTGGTTTCTCATGCTGTCACCTGGCACAGGGGCTGTGACTGAGCACAGACCTGCTGGTACCAGAACCAGGGGAAACTCACTTTGTCCTTGCAGGGCCTTTGGCAGTTCTGAGCAGCACACACAGCGTTCTCATCATCTGACTCCTCTGCTCCTGACCAGTCATACTTGGAAGGAATATCCAGAACCTTCTTCTCTCTTTTTTTCTCTGTGCTCTCCTTTGCCAGTTCTACCTTTGCCACAACTGCCTTCTCTCGCTGCTTCTTCTTCCGCTCCTCCTCCTTAGCCAGCTTCTTTGCCAGCTTGTTCAGCTCTTTTGTCTTGTCCATGGTGAGTTTCAGCTTCTTCTTCTTGGGTTTTTCCAGTTTTTTCAGCTCTTTAGATTTCTGCTTCATGTCTCCAAAGAACTGCTCTGCTCTCTCCAGTTTTCGTTTCCGCTTCCTCTCAGAAGAGTCCCTCCCTCTCATTTTCAGTGGTTTTTCATCCATGCTGTCATCCTTCACAGAAAATGAAATATATTTTACTCAAATACGAATTTCCTGCAAACCTGAGGTCTGAGAAATGTACTTACCTCTACCTTTACCCTGATATGACATGAAGAAATCTAGCCAACAACATACTGTTACAAATTCTAAACAAAAAAACCCCACTTAACTTCATTTCCACCATACTATAAAAAATTCCTAAGTGTTATCAACTGTGTCAAAGTACAATCACCCAAAAACACTCAGTGGAAAAAGTAAATTATTAGCAAGGGTATGAAGGCAAAGTAAGCAATAATTACAAATCTCTTCTCACATTGTTTTTTTAATAGAAGTTGAGAAGATTAGTAATTTGTTAGATGCTCTTGCTTATTTTTCATCCGAGGTCAGTCTTGCCTGTAATTATTTTTGAGAGAAAGCAACTGCTGTTTTGGAGATTAAGGAAGAGTAATTGGTGAACTCTTAAAATGTATCATCAACTCAAGCAAGGAGAGAAAGCAACATCTGTTATTTGAAGGGTTTCCAAAGTGGCAGGCATTGTAAATACCCTGGCGCCATCGAGAGCTCCTGAGTAACAAATCCAGGTCACAAGGGGGGCCTAAAACTGGCCAGCTCTGTCCCTGCAGGTAGCATTGACAGTGACAAGTCCACTCACAACTGAAAGATTCACTTGTGTAGTCCTTTGTACAGACAGGACTGACTGGATTTCAGTCAATGCAGCTATATACTTTAACCTTAATTATTAATAGATTAAGAACATTCTATAAGCCAGTAGAGACTGTTTACTGTACATTACTGAATATAGCTACTCCACCCAAAACCAAATCCTCTCAAGATTATTTCACAGAAGGCTACTTATTTTGTATGTAAACAGCAGTGGAATATATTCAATTCAAAATGAGCAGTTCTGGTCAAGCAAGCATTCAGAAAGGTTAACAGAAAACGCTGTAATGCACACACACACTGCACTCCTCACCCCACTCCCCTGGAAAAAAGCTTTGCTTATCTATAAATATAACAGTCTGGCATATTATTTATAAATTGTTATTTGCCGGCATCCAAACTGTTCCTCAGCCAACTCCCTGCCAACACCATTACATCAAAAGAACATTAAGCTTACGTAGTACTTGGGCTGAAGGTGGTGAAGCACCTTTCAGGCTGGGAGGCAGGGGCAGTTCTACACTCCACACTGATGCAGCTTTACACTTTAACACATCCATTGTGCATGGATGGCACAGAGCTCACCCAACCTCGCTGCTCACAGCATGCAACCTTCCATCCTGCATTACTGTACACCACCAAAGAGCCAAGAAAGAACCATCACCTCACGTTCTTCCTGTGCAGCTCAGAAACCCAACAAGCCATCACAAAACCCACACACTCAAACTGAGCCCTAACTGCAGCTGACAGATGATAAAAAATGGGTTCCACTCCAGCTCTACAACCCAGCAGCTGACCTGCTCTTCCAGCACCTTCCCTGGCCCTCTGCATCACTGGAGCTCAGTGATTTTGGCTAGACCCCAGAATCAGCAGATAAACCTGACTGATGCTGGCAGCTGGGCAAAGCAAGCAGGACATCTTCACAGTACACCAATAAAACATTTGCTATGTCTACGTTATTGTGAGAAAGAACAGGAATATTACTGTCTTCATTATCAAAACATGTTTTCCCCAGTAACAAAGTTCAGTAACATAAAAGTATCATGTTACATAAACTAAGTGTAACTTTTCATCTTCCTAAACGCTTCTTGTAACTCTTTTGCAGATTAGCTCTGCCTCCAGGCATAATCAAGAAGAGTGTTTCCTCCCGTAACCTGTTATGCTCTAAAATAAGGTTTACACATGGAACTACTTGAGAAAACTCTTCTAAATATGGTTAGCACGAGTGATTGAGAACTGAATTTCTGGATCACTTATTCTCTTATTTTCTGTAATCTACTCTCTCCAGATAAAATCCAAACATGACAAGCAACTGAGCACTCAACTATTCCAGATCATGTTTATATAAATCCACCAACAGAATGTGGTGGGATTTTTGTTCCACTCCAGAATATTTCTTCAGGTTCCCTACCTCCATGACATGAAGAAACCTGTCCTCAGAGGGTGGATGAGTGGCCTGCAAAATCCTCCAGATGTGCTGAGTTTCATCCAGGGATACCTCCAGGAGATCTCCAACCATCATCAGATCTTCCAGCTGAGCTTTTGCTCCAGGTGACAGCTCCAACACAGGGGGCTCCAAACTGCGAGGCACCAGCGGGCTCTTCCGAGGCTGCTTCCTTGGAGTGCTAGAAGCTTTCAGACAGGAGCCAGGACACAGAATCATTAAGGCTGGAAAAGACCTCTGAGATGATCAAATCTGTGCCAAGCCTACCACTAAACCATGTCCCCAGGTGCCACACCCACACACCTTTTGAACACTTCCAGGGACAGTGAGTCCACCACTTTCCCAGGCAGCCTGTTCCAATGCCTGACCACTCTTGCAGTGAAAAAATCTTCCCCAGGACCTAATCTAAACCAGCCCCAGGCAAAGCCACAAAGATAAAAGGAAGAGATCAAAACCCAAAGAAAATAGGTATTTTGTACAACATTTGAAGATGGGAAACAGTAACAACCAGAACACATTGTCACAGGTTTATGTATCAAATATCAGGAAATGAACTGCAATGTAACTCTGCTGTACCTTCCTCCAGACAGTACATCCTGCACAACCAGAATGGACAACAGAGCAGTCTGCAGTTCCACACCTCACTGACTGCCCATCCCTGTTATCTACTTCATTTTACCTCAATGTATACAAAAGCAAATACCTTGAGAGCAGCTTTTAGAAGCAGAGGAATAGGCGTGCTCAGCACAGAACGAGGGAGCAGTCCACATGTGTGTCACCACCTCCTCTGATTTAATGGGGATCTCCTCATCACAAAATAAATTGGGCTCCAGGCTGCTGGAAGACTTCACACTGGCATTGTCCTGAAAAAGACCCACAGCAAACATGTAACATCTGAATTCAGCAAATACCTACTTCAGAGTAAATTCTACTGAAGATTGAGCAGTCTGCTGCTCCTAAAGCCCTTCTCCAAAGCACTCCATCAGAGATACCAAGACCAAAGGTAAAAATTCCATCCCTGCTTAAATGGTGGATGGATAGAGGAATTATGGAGACAGGTCAGTATATTTACAGCTAGTGCATGAAAAACACTTGCCAAGTTTCCTCGCTCAGCAGTCCCTTAAGAATGGTCTTCAGAAGTCAACATGATGAAAAGAGGCTTTCTCTCAGCCTACATAATTTATTATTTTGCTTGAAAAGTCTGACTGTGAGCCCATAAAGACTTGTATCTTCAGTAAAGCAGGGGGATGCTGAGTAAATTACAGTGACTACAGAAAGAAAAAAGAGGGCATTCCAGCCCAGCAGCAAATATCAATATAATGACAATCAAACACTGCCCTGGGATCAGTACATTTATGGTAGTGTTAAATCAGTTTAAGCTGGGACCAAACACTGAAAGAGGGCTGTTGTGACTATTCCCATGAGCAGAGTGATGATGGCACTGGCTTGTGCTCAGCTCAGTGTGTTGAGTCAGACACTGAACAGCTTAAGGTTCTGGGCAAGACACCACCATTCTTAAACTCTCTTTTGATGTCATGAAATGACAATCTCTCTCTCTGTGGCCTCCAGTTGCACATTTCAAAGAAAGTGATACACAAATGAATGATTTCCGTACAGAACTGCCAGTGGGAAACACAAAATGAAATATCCCAGATGAAAAGGCAGAATAAAAACACTCGGAAAGAGGAAGGTATTTCTCCCTACACTGTAAAGAGTTTATATCTTGAACAATATCCTGTTACAGGTATTTTATTGTACTACATTAAAGGAAGTTCAGGGCTAACATGTAAATTGATTTTTAAAAAATCATCATCAGTGGCCACAGGCAATCCCCAGTGCAAAGAAATGAGAAAAAATACAAGACAAAAAACGAATTATAGGTGATTTGACCAAAGAATGTGTCTGCTTGAAACAAATCTTCCAAAAAAACCTAGCTATTGCACTCCTAAATGCAGATTTACTGGCAAGAGCCATGCTTTAATTAAGAGACATATAACATAATCAAACAGATTACATTTTCATATCTACTTCTGTAACAACTGAGCTCTTGAGAAGCCAGAGACTGTGGTTTTCAAAATACAGTCTATGAACCCTGAGGAATTGAGGATTATTCCTACAGGGTCCACAACAAGAGCAAATTCATACAAGATGCATAATGATCTGTATCTTTTTTTAAACACACTCAAACATGTCTCTGTACCAAAAACTGAAGACAGCCAACACTTGAAAGTCAACAGTATAAGAATAATTGAATTCTGAACAACTTTGGGTTTGTTTGGGGCTTTTTTTGGTTTGGTTTTTTTTTTTTTTAAATCTTGCTTCTCCTAGCTTATACCTGAAGAATTTGATTATGGTTGCCTGGAAATTTGTCTTCTATTCCAACTGCATTAGTTGACCTAACAGAACATATTTCTGGTCTCTAACAGCTTTGCTTAAACAGGTTTTTACTTTTAGGTTTCTACAATTACATCAGATGAACATCCAAATCAAAAGGGGGAAATCAGATTTTTAAATGATGACAACAGAATCATCAAACAAATGAAATAATGCTCCTGCAAAACCCTGAGCTCCTGGCAAGCATATGCCATCTTTCTTGACATATGTTCTATCACAGCCTCAGAAAATGCCACATCCTTCAGAAATGCCTTATTAAGACTCCTGATGCAAAAAACAGTTTTGGGACTTACTTTTAGATATAAAACTAAATGAATTAAAAGCTGTAGCACCCAACAGCCATGTACTCTTGGCATTTCACAGGGCCTGTAAGACAAATCTGTGTATTTGCATCAGGCTGCTGGGAAACAAAACACTTAAAAACAGATTACAGCAAATCATACCTGGAGAATGTGCTGCCCCTCTATAAATCAGAATATCTGCCTTAGAAGAATTTACATGTCTCTTAGATAGCACCTTTTAATGCAGAGATGACACTATCACTAAAAAGAAAAGACTGCTCAAGAAGAAACTGGCACTGCCTTTGTCTCTACATATTTCCAAAGGACATTTCAATACCTTGAAAACACATGGTTTTCTCCACAACTGCCTTTTCCCATGGAAGTTCCTCTCTAGATAAAATCCTTCAAAAATTTAACTGTGGTTACAATTTCTGTACTGAATCCAGACACTAATTTTACAACACAGTGCAGACATCTTGTATCTAAAAATTCCACACTTCAAAATGGAACACATGTACCTCCTTTATGCAAGGGCTGAGTGAAGAGAAAGGTATGAAAACATGAACAAAGCTCTGGCATCAGGAAATTTCTTACACAGCATGCACTTTTTGAAGGCTAATCTTTTTGCTGTGGCAAAAACTTCCCAAGAGCTCTCCATACAGATATTTATGACTCGTGGTATCTCTGAAGGGGGCATAAGGACAATGCTCATCCTCCAGGGTGTTAGAAATGCAAATGCCTTTGGAAGTGTATCTTTCTCCTCTGCACTAAAAGGCAGAATTTGAATTTTGAAATTCAAACAGGACTTCAGAAATTTTGCATGAAACATTGCAAAACTTCACAACGGCTCAGAAAATGAGGACATTCAGATAAAAATCAAGAAATATCTCTTCTGCCACAGGCCCTAGGGCAGAATATACACAGACAGCTTAAGATGCAATAAATATTCTGATAAACATGGATTAATAGAAGACAGGTAATCTGTATTAATTCCATGCAAACAAACCACTCTGGATTACTCACCTTTATGTCATAGCCATATGTCTCCCTGATGTCTTCATCAGAGTCTGTCTCTTCATCATCATAATCCAAAGTCTGCCGTGGGGATGAGGACACACTCCCTATCACTCTGTTAAAGGCTGACTGCTGAAAACTTGTCAAGTGTCCCTAAAAAAAAGTGGAACGTGGCAGTGAAACAATAAAATCTCCAGGAAAAATCTGTAAAAACCTAAAGAGTTATTAACAAAGAAAACAGAGGTTCTTTTGGCCTGAGGATAACTGCCTGGACATCACAAAAGAGACCAGTTGCAGCAAGATGTAGAAAAAAGATAGGGAAATAATCCAAGTAAAATGTTTCATTTGATTCTGATTACCTGTTTTTTAATAATAGTGGCTAGGAAGAGTCATATACTGCTCTTCAGTGCTATAAAGCACAGCTTCCTCACCACAGCATGACCTGGCCTCACTCTCGAGGTGAAGAGCTATGGAATTACCAGTGCCTGACTACATTCCTCACTGAAATGTACCAACAAGACACCAAATGCCTGGGAATGACAATCCACCAGAAATTGTAAAAACTGAGGCCTTGGATTCTGTCAAGAGGAAAATGGAACTTGGACACCAAAGCAGCAACTGTTTTGTACATCTTGAGGCCTGTAGCTAGCTGTTAGAGCTGACCTGATGTTACAAGCACCTCCAGCAGTTGGTAATGACCGAGTACAGAGCAACAAAGCTGTTCCAAAACCTGCAGAGCACTGGACTGGGTGAGAAGTTCTACCATGTGTGATCCTCAGCTGTTCACTGCCCTCCCTTCTCCCCACGCTTCTCCAAGATAAATCCTGCCACCCTAAGCTGGGGCAAGCTCAGGGAGCAGGGAGCTGTCCCCACACCTACCTGCAGGTCGGGGTTGGCTGCTGCCTTCTGCAGCTCTGCACTGATGATCTTCTCTGTTTTCTCACGAGCTGCCTGCTCCACCATGCGCTGGCTGAGCACGGAGAGCTTGGCCAAGGCGGAGGACAGCTCGTCGGTGGCCAGGGCCTGCCGAGCCCGGTCCTGCCAGCTCATGGCTCGCTCCGTCAGGCACTGCAGGGCCTCCCCCTCGGGCAGGCGCACGGGCAGCTTCTGCAGGGACACCAGCAGGGACAGGATGGTCTCCAGCCGCGGCCGGCGCGAGCGCTGGCACAGGGGACACAGGAACTTCACCTCCTTGGCCTGCCAGCTGGAGCCCTTCTTCTGGGAGCTGCTTTTGGGCAGGGGCACGCAGCCGCTGTGAAACCAGTCCTTGCACAGCTCGCACTGCAGCATGAACCCGCTGGCCGTCTTGCGGCAGATACAGAACTTGACCTCTTCGATTCTGTCCACCATGGTCATCTTGGCCAGGTTGGCAGCCCTGAGAGCATGCATGGCTTCAATTTCCTTCTGCTCCCGCTCCTTGAATACAGCCACCTGCTCAGCAAGGACACAAACATGTCATCACCCTCACAGCTGAGAGACACTTCATTCTATTAGCAACACAGGAAAAGGAAAACACAGCCAGCCCAAACAGACCAAGGGATCTAAAACTACCCCAAATTTAGGAACTATGTGATCTAATCAAAACTTCATCTAAGACACCTCCTCCTCAGCTGCTCATTACTCCCTAGAGTCCTTCTGATAGAGATGCTATGTAAACTTTAGATAACCTTCCCAGTATCTACAAAGTTTCTGAAGCTCATAGTTAAATCTGTCATAAGGCCCCCAGAAGAACGGGTTCTGACTCCAGAGAAGTCAGAATCTGTTCCATTCATCTCTTTAGCAAGACAATGGAGCTGAGCATCGTTTCAGAAGCATCTGAGTGAACACAAACCTTCTGCAGCAACTTGCACTTCCTTAATGTTCCCATTCAGGTACCTATAACCAAACATACTGCAGTAAAATAGATTGTGTATTAGCCATATAAATGACCCTGCACATATCTCCTTTGTTCCCAGGGAAAGGGCAGCCAGATGACACTGAATTCTTCTGATAAGCAGCATGAATATCCTCCAACAAAGAGGAACTAAATAAAACATTCCCTGCAGCCCAGTGCCCATGACCAAGTATTTGCAGGCTGATCACAAAACTGACCTAACCAAATATGTGTTGGTCCTGGTTAGAGCAAAGCTGCACTTCAAGACTTCAACATAATTTCAATAAATGTCAATATTAGATGAGCAGCCACAAATACTAACCCAAGAGCACTGAAGTCTCACACATACACAAGGGTATTAAATACCAGCAGCTGCACTCTGAACTGTGCTGCCCTCTACCTTCACTGCAATGAAAGTTGAACTACATTCTTGGGTCAAACACCATATCATGAGGCATCTTTTCCAGTGAAATTCATTCACCAGTTCTTCCCCAGAATTTCTACAAATTAGAGATGACTGAAGCCTACACAGCAGGAGACACCACATTTCACTGCTCCTTACCACAGCTGCAGCATCCCTGGCCTCCTCCAGCCCATCCTCCAGTTCACTCAGGGATTCCAAGTCAAGATCTTTCTCCTTTTCCTTCTCCATCAGCTCCTTCGCCCTCTTCCTCCTGTTCTTACTGCTCCCGTAAACGCCGATGTCAGTCCGTGGGCTCAGAACCTGGGATTGCCAAGGAAACTCATCCTGTCAGACCAAGGACATCCCACCAAGGAATGGCCACAGTGCCACCAGGGAACCAAAACTACTCAGCAATCCAACCCCTTGGATTCCTGCCTACCAGTGCCAGGAAAAGGAGAATAAACAGGTAAGGACAGAAGTGTCTCCCAGTTATGGAACTGGAATGTGATCAGCAAGCAGGGGCATGGCAGGTGAAACTGAAAGCCACTGTGTCTGCTGATTAAATTACAGAATTTATTCAGATTACACTACCATACATACAGCTAAGCAAAATACTACATGCAGCTAGACATCCACAGTTCAACATTCACTTCAAGAGTCTTTATCAATCAAGTCTTCAAAATTATTTCTTATTTACATCTGCAATTTGGTGCCTGAAAAACTCCTAAAAGTATGCTATAAGCCTTTTAATATCAATATGAGAGGCTGAAAAACACTTTCAAGAACAAGAATAAAGCTTTAAGTCATCGTGACTAGTTGGAATGCAAACTTAAATAAAATATCTAGCAAATTAAATTCAATATAGGAAAGCTCAAATTGCTACATTTAGGAAAACACAAAACCAGAACACATTAAGTAACTAGCTAGGCAGAATAATAAAGAGGAGCAAGCTGCATCTAGAGTGTATCATAAAGTGAACAAAAATTAGTGTGATGCAGTTACAATAAGGAAAATTCCCATTGGAAAACATTAAACATCAGTTTTGAGACACAAGATGTAATTACTGCACTTCACATGGCACTAGGGAAAGTCAGAGTGAGGATTCTGTCTGGATTTGGACATCCCACTAGAAGCAAAGACAAACTGCAGAGAATTAACAAAATAAGAGAATGAAAAATGCAGCCTCTGAGAATGCAGCTGAGCTGGAACTGTTTTCCTTAGAAAATGGAAGCCTGTCAAGTAGATATGATAGATTCTCAAACACATGATTGATTTTTATTAAAACAAGGACAGTCACTACATCCATTGAAGTGAAATAAACAGTAGCTGACTAATTTTTCTTAAACAAGTTTATAAAATATCTGATCTATTTTCTTAGCATTTAAACAGTGAGGCAAGTGAAAACATTTATCAACAGGTCTGTGTCCGTTTCAGGCCCATATTTCTTCAATGACAAAAAAATTGCTTTATTTTTCCTCTTCCTTCAAAAGAAAGAGGTGAGGTAGTCTATACATAAAGCAGGACCAACCAAACAGACTTTCTGCCTTTTTCATTCTTTTCACCTGAGAACAGCTGAAATTACGTCCTACTCTGAAAAGGAACTGCAATCCGGCGTAACTGGACCAGCTCCTCCCTCCAGACAGCTGAGGCCCATTTCTGACAGAGAAGTGTGCTCTCCTGACAGGGAAATAGGTGTTGCTCACCTGCAGCAGGCTGTAGCTGGAATTCTTCTTGAGGAAGGTCCTCCCTGTGCGCTCCCTCCAGGCCCGAGCTGCGGCCACCTGCGACTCCAGCTGGGGCAGGGCGTCCAGGCGCACCGGGATGGGCCGGCCTTTGGCAGACAAGCTCTCCAGCTGCTCCAGGTATGCATAATTGTTCCCATTCTGGGGTGAAAGAAATTTTTCTAAGCCAACAATTCCATCCTTGTATCAGCTGCCAGCCTAATTTCAAGCCATACACTATTTTGTCACTGCCTAAAATAGAGTTCCATAGAAAGGAAAGGAAAGGAAAGGAAAGGAGGGCAGTGTTTCAATCTACTGTTACTTTAAACAATTTCCTCATACAGCTTTTATTTTAACAGTCATTTAGACATGGCCAGCTGGCTTAGGGAGTAAGACAACATTTCCATTTCCAGACAGTTATCTAAATGCTGTCTGTTTAACAGCAAGAGCTGTATAGGGGCTGAATTGGGATTCACACTTCAACTCCCAACAAGTACCTGGTATAACATAAGCAATTCTAGTTCAACAATCAGCACCCAGAAATACCACAGAGCTCTGGATCAAGTTATGTGGTTAGACCACAGTAGGAGGGAAGGTTACTGAACTAATTCATCTCTTTCAGAAAATTCTGGCCACCAGTGCCATTAAATCTTACAACACTTTAGGGAGAAAACAAAAAACCAAAAGAATTTCCACAGCCAGATCCAAAACTGAAAACCTGAGAGCATCCTCTGCTGCAGCTAAATATTTTCAGTGACAGCATGCTGAACAGTTCTAAAGCCAAATACTGTATCATAATGAACCTGCTAGCTTTTACATCCACTCTGAAATGCATAAATGGGAGGGGAACAGAAATTGGATAGCCAGTGGGGAAACAAATGCACAAGAAGAAAATCAAGTTCACAAGCTCTGTAAGGACTTTCAAGAGCCACAGCGAGGCTTCTCTTCGGGCCACCTTTGTCAGGAGAGGTGCTAGGAATAAAGGACACATCTGAATCAAAGAGTGCAAGCAGAAGATTGCAGTCCCTGCTGTAAGCCCTACCTGAATGGCCTCCACTTTGGCTGTCCAGTCTCTAGCCCGCTGCAGGGCTTCTTTCAGTGCCAGCACATTGGGCAGGTAAGCAGGGATGTTCTTTGCTTCATTCACGATGCCCTCCAGAGCCATCATACTTTGGCGTGGTCTAGAGTAAGAAAAACCCAATTCCAGCCTTCTCTCAAAATGCCAGTCATCTAAAGCCATCAATTTGATAGGCTGGTGATGCAGCTTGGTCACTGCACTGCAGGACAGCATGGCTCTATGCTCGGAGGGTGCTACTGGCTACCAAATACCAGGAGGTGAGAATGCTGATGGGCTTGGCACAATTGAGCTCAAAAGGGCACAGCATCACACCCCCTGCACAGCAAGAAAGCTGTCTCGTGCTGGTGCTATAGCCAGGGCTCTTTGTGGAGGGGGATGAATAGCAAAACACAGCAGCAACACCCACAGCTTCAGCCTCCTGCCACTGTGCAACATTGATATGGAATTAACACTTCTGCAATTCATCAATCTCAAATCCAACTCTTGAGCAATCTAACTGCTGGGGGGTAAAAAAACAAAACAAAACTAAAAACCAACAAAATAAGAAAGGCAACTACAGCTTCAAGGACCCAACCTTTCACCACACTTTTCAAAAGAGGATGAGAAACACTGAAGTGTGTGACCTCTAAGAACAGTTTGGAAAGGAACACTCACCTGGCCTGCAGGCAGACCTTGGCCTTCTCCTCCCACCTCTCTGAGACTGTGAGCAGCTCCTGCAGCTCAGCCATGGCTTTTTCTACAGCGTGATGTGGTGCCAAGCCCACACCAGAGTCAATCAGCTTCTTCATCACATCCAGGGTGACTCTCTGGGGATCCAGGAGGGTGGACCTCACCTCATCCAGCCACCGTGCCTGCTGCAGTTCTTGCTTCAACCTTGGCAGTTCTGGAAGTTCAACATAAAGGCCAGAGCCCATGTCTATCAACTCCTGCAGCTTGGAAGAGTCTGGGATCTCATCAATCATAGCTTCTTGAGCACGCTCGTGAAATTCTTCCACATCATCGAGCAGATTCTGAAGTAGCACACAGTACAAATCAATGAGGAAAAAACACCCACAGAGCCCAAAAGAAAATCCTACTGAGGGATCAGTCAGCTGTCAATCTGTATGTGATCATCACATCATCAGTCTGAGCTTCTACACACAATGCCAGCTAGCTGTCACAAGCCATCAAGTCTGACAGAAATTAAGTAACAGACCATCTAAACTTATTTGATGGCCTAATGTTTCATACCCTAGGCATATTATTAGTTGCATCAAACTCTGCACCTAAAATAGCACTACTGCAAATGACAGCTCCCAACAAAACAGAATATTTAGGGCTGCCCAGTCAACGTTAGTTTTGAAATTGTGGGGAGAAAAGGGACTTCTGCAAACGAGTCATCATTTCAATGGTGTCAGGGGCATTACAGAAATGACAGCAACACAAAGCAGGAAAAAACATGCTGAGGAGAGATAACAAACCAGAGATGTATGAGAACACAAATACCACAGGTTGTGAAAATAACAATGGTGAAGTGTGAAAGTTATGTTCCCTAAAGCAGGACCACCACTTATAAGCATCAGGGCTTTACTGCACTAAGGAAAGAAATGAAAATGCAAAACCCTTTTATTAAAGGAGACAATTTCACAGAAATCCAACTGCACTGCTGCAGTTCTCATCCTCATGTTTTGGCACTGCAATGAAAAAAAAAATCAAAGACAGCAAACAGGCAGGAAAGAATCTCTGCAGGAGCTTCATCCAAGGACATTCAACCAGCATACTGAATTGATTCAGCCCCAAGTCTCTCACAGAAATAAAGGCATTTCTGACAGCAAGCTGATGGCACCAGCAGCACCAAAGCCTGCATTTCCTTAAGCTTACTGCCCTTTATGGCTGATGCTGCTTCTCATGACTGTCTGGAAATCAGAAGGCATTTATAAGAAAGATTAGGATCTACATTATAAAGATTTTGATTTTGATCTGAATGCTTCATAGTGGCAACAGTAAATTATTACAGTTTAGTAATTACAATGCCTTTTGTGATAGAAAATACTCATCATCCAACATGACAATTACTGTGCTTTTCATTATGATGGATAATTGCATTCAAATGCCATGCTAAAAGCTAGTGAGTGCTTAGGCAAAAATGATCATTATCTGACTTCATTCAGAAACGAAAAGACTACAGTTTGTAATCAGTAAAATGATAATATTTATTTATTGACTAGTGATTATGCTGAGGCTTCAAGAACATGCACATGCATAGGCAGAGTACTTGGACTAGAATCAGATTCCTGATGCTGAGGGGTGGGGGAAGATGGCCTAGCTGGGAGAAGGGATTAGACAAAATACATCTAAATCTCTGAAGAGTTAATTGTATGCCTGCAGCCCCCTCATCTATGAATTATGTTTTAATTGGAAACATGTTTAAAATACATTAAAAACAAACTCTTCTGAGAACAATCTTACATGTCTACCTAAGAGATGATGATAAAATTTCATTAATAAATATTAGTAAGTATTTTTAGGTTGGATGTGGGAAGAAGTGAAGTAAAACCATCCCATCATATGAGGATGAGAAAGCACTTTCCACTTTATTAGATGCTGGCAAACTGGTTAGGACAAAGATCAGCATCAACAAGCCTGGCAAACCTGCACTAGAGCCCCATGGTTTTCTGAAGGAAATAGTTTCCAGAAAAAAAATGCCAGTATTATGTAAACAGTAAGAAATCCCAATATAAAGTCTTTCTTATCAACACTGAACTATCATGGAAAAGTTTCTATAAAACTCATGAATGAGCAACATAATCACTAACAAACACTTACAGAAAAGAGGCCTTCTTAAAAAAGAACAAAGAAAAAACAAACAAAAAAACCACCCAAAAAACAGAAGTTATTTTTAAACTGTATGTTTGTTTATGTAGCAGCAGCTGCAGCCACAGTGATGTTCAGCATTTTAGGCCCTCTGTACTATACAACACCTGTAAAACTGTACAAGCTGAGCATGCAGGTTAATAAGTGATTAATATACATCTCAGGAAGCATTTCTCTAGGCAAAAAATCTTTATTAGGGATGTTTCTTAAGGAGTTTTCTACAAGTTGGTTAGTAGGTGAAATACTGCTTAGTATTTCATCACCAGTGACAGAGAAACAAATTAAGACTGCTGCTGAAAACACTTGTTATGATGCAGAGTGCCAGAATGATAAATGGTAATAGCAGCCAGGGGAATCAGTATGATCTGGATTACTTATTAGTCCAGATTCCTTCACAGACAGGTGCAAAGATATATATGAAGGGCAAGAAATGCAGGCCATGCATACAGATGAAAAGGCTCTAGCCTGGAAAGCAAGGCTGAGATGTATTTATGGAATAACTGACAATTATATATATATATATATATATTATAACTAACTGCTTTCCTGCTGCCCTGAAAAAGCACACCAATGTAACCCCCAGATTTCTACAAAAACATATAAAGAGTGGGGTTCAGCCAGAAACTTCACCTCTACAGAGAGCATTAACAATGATGGAATCAGAGTAAGTGGTTCAGAGATTGGGCTGCCTGGACAGTGACAGGGGAAGGGGATCTTTTATCTCTGTTTTAGCTGCAGCACATCTGACAACACCTGCTGCACCAGGCACCTTGAAAAACTGCACAGATGTTTTACACCAGCAGCTTTTCATCCTGTCCACCAGGCAAAATTACCAGTTTGAAAAAAGTACTACCACAAAGCCAGAACAAATAATACAAATAATAAATAATACAAATACAAATAAAAATAATACAAATAAATAATAATGTTGAGCATTATTATTATCAGAGGAGCAGATGCAATCTTACCTTGACTTGTCGGGCCTGGCTGATAACACATGGCAAGCTGAACAGCTGCTGCACAAATGCTTTAAGCTCCTCCATAGTCAGCTTGGTCCGTGTCCTCCCACTGTCTGGGCTCACTCTGCTGTACAAATGGGCATCATTAAATATTAGGGGAGAGATAACATTGGATTTATCCACAGTGACAGAAATTATCAAGATTACTGAGAAGTTACAACCAAAAACATTCATCACCTAAGAACTCAAAAAGAAAAACGTAACTCAAACTGAACAAGAATTCCAAAATCCTGCAAACAAAATTTAACACAATTCCCCTAAGTCCCTTCAGAGGTACAATTGTCTAGGTGAGTTTCAAACTGAGTTTGTTACAAACAGAAGAACACAGCCCCATAAAGTCTGCTCTAGGCAGCTCAGGATGTTGGCTGCCATGCCAGGCACCGACCAGAAGTCTGAGATATGTAACAGCAACAAGCTCTGAACACAAGTCTTAATTTCTAGTGCTTTGTAGCCAAAGAACTGCTGGAACTGACCTTGCAACAGAGGACTGATATTCAGTGGGACAGGTTCTGCAAAGACATTTCCATTAAATATCACTCAGAGCCAAGTGTAACAAGCCCACTGAACGGAGTAAAAGATTTAAAAATGATACACTGCACAAATTAAATACTTGGTGTATTAAATATTGGTGTACAGATCACTGGCAGGCACAACTTCCCAAGCACAACACATTTCAAATACTAAAGAGCCCTTCCCTGACAATGAATCTACATTTTAATACTACAGAAATAGTAAAGAAAAAATTCTATCTTATATGGACTTACATAAAACTGTAAATGTAAAATTTAGATTAATGATCAAATATAATTTCACACCAGCTAAACTTCAGAGGGGGAAAAAAGAATCCTGCAGGCTTTGACTGTGCCCCCAGAATCCCTGAGTGAGGGATCAGGGGCTCCAAGGGACACAGCTGAGGGAGGGGACACTCAGCAGTGTCCCACTGCCACTCTGGCCCTTGCCAACCACACAGCACGAGATGCTGCACAGAAAGGTGCAGCTGTCCCTGCCTGGGGAAACTCCCAACTTCCAGCACAAAGTAAAGATCTAGGATTAGAATATTGGGCAGAACTTCACAGCTACACATCATCCATTTTTTGGGTTTATTCATACTGAGATGGATAAGGCACAGATTTTCTTCTGCTACATTTGACTGTGAATTTATTGTTGCATTAACCCTACCAAATTGCTCTGAGTACTTGTTTTTAATTTGCTTTAATAACCCTATCCTTTCTGTAAATGTGATCCTTCTCCAGGTGTTAAATATGAACATAAACATTACAGAAGCAGCTGAATGTGACCTTTATAATTACACTGCCTACCACTGTTCAAAGAAGTATCAAGATCTTCTTCAAACCTCAACTCAGTGAAACATTTTTAGTTAGCATACAACAGCCTTCAAATGTACACACAAGTTCCTTTTTTTGCCACATAAAATTCTTTTCTCTTTAGACATGACACTGAAAGTTGCTGAATCCTCCTACCTCTTGTCTTTCTTGGGTTAGTTCTGGAAACCCACCAAATAACTAACTGATGAGTTATTTCTTCTTACATATATAACAATTTATAATGAAATTACATATATATCAGCAACTGAAGGACTGTTGAGAGAGGGCTGACATACTCCAGCAGCAGGAGGAAGAGCAGGAAGCAGCACCAGACCAGGAACACCTGGGAGCTACCAAAATTAAACTTCACTGGAACAATTAGGGCAGTGCAACCCCTGTCATGCTCCTTCCCTCACCTGGATCAGAGTTCTCAGTGAGTAACACTTCTGTGGCAGTGGGGTTCTACAAGCAATAAAGAACAAACAGGAGAGCCTTCTTTAGCCTCCAAATACAGGAAAAAAATGCTTCTCTATTGTGTAACAGCTTTCCAGTTAGAACAGATTGTTACACTTGGATCTGTGGTGCAACTAACATTGTCATGTTCAAATTCAAGCAATTATGGTATCTGCATTATGTTCTGTGTAGCAAAGTTGGGCATTATGATTAATAAGGTATTTTCTCTTTCCTCTTTCATAATGTCTTAAATAATACACAAAACCCACAAATGCAAGAAATACAGCCAACTACAAACCCAAACCTTATCCTCAACAGAGGAACTACAAGCTACATCAATTTACTGTACAACTGCCACAAGAATTAGAGTCACCTCACTGAGCTGCTTTCCACAGGACTTCCATCCAGTGCACAAAACACACAGGACAGAAGGAGGAACATGTCCCTGGAAGGTCATGAGAGCAGAGCAAGGAACACATCCAGCAGACAGAGCAAAGCTGAGGCAGGCACAGGCAAGGCAGGCAGCACAGAGAACCAATGGAGTTACACTGCCCCAAGCCACTGAGGCAAGCCACTGCTTCTCAGCCACACCTCACTGCCTCCCATGGTCCTTCCCAAAAAGTAACAGATTGGCTCAAACCATGGACTGGTTTTGCTCTCTGTATTGTTGTGCTCCCCCAGATCCTTTTGTCACAAACACCAAAGTCAAAACATACCTTCATCACATTTTACCTCCAGCTGTCTTTCCCTACAACCCTCCCACATGTTCAGCAAAATACTTCATCAGCAATCAAACACAGCTTCTCCAAAGGATTTCACATTTCAGTACATATGTCAGCTGAAGGCAGAATGTTTATCACATTCCAACTATGTTCACCTATTGGCCCTTTGTGCCACTGCCACTGCCTCCACCCCTCCCTACCACTCAGTGAGTCACAGCACTAAGGAAAAGAAACACTAAAAGAAGCTTGCACACAGGGTTTTAACTCTTCCAAGTCCAACAAAGTAACAAAGAGGCAGATGGCAGATTCTGTGCCTGTCCTACCTGTGTTTTTGCTTTTTGCTCAGAAGCAGCTGTGCTACTGAAGCACAGGTCTCTGCTTCTTTCACAGCATCTCGGAGCCTGCGGAAAAGATCGTTCTCCGGGTATTTCCTGTCTTCAGCATCCTCCAACATTACTCTCAGCTCAATCACATCTGTAATAAAAGCACAGAAATCATTTGTATGCAAAGAAAAGGGGATTTTAGATTGCTTCAGTGGCCTTCAATCAAGGTTCCAACAGGGTAGTTCAATTTGAAATGCACAATACTAATCTGCATTACACTCTTGCATTAGCTCATTTTTTTTCCCAATACCTAAAGCACTATTTGTCTCATTAAATGAGAGCACAGAACACATGTAGGAGTTTCAGGACATCCTATTAAGAATGACAGAAGGCTGACCTTTCTTGTGGTTGAGATTGGCAGACAGAGCCTCTGTAACTCTACTGACCCAAGTGTCGTAAGACTGCGCTCTAACTTTCACTCCATACAACAAAGAAGGAAGGTCTTCTAGTGGATAGCGGTACCTGAAGGTATGGAAAAGAGACAGAGAAAGTATTAATGCCCATCTGAAAGTCAGGGTGTTCATAATACTGAGTTTTTCCAGCTGCAGCAATGCCAGAAAAACAGAACATGTACAATACCTGCTTGCCTAGGAATCGAGAAATAAAGAGGATAAAAATACTCCTTAAATAAAGGAGGAAAAAAGTGTGAGCTAATGTATTTGGCCACAGGGCTACAGTGAGCTATTAGATATGGAAGAAAAGTAGGGGGAAAAAAATCCTGTGTACCTTAGACACTTCTTCTGCATGGGACAGGGACACAGATCAGAGGGATGGTACAAGCACACCAGGCGCTCGGGATTACAGGAACACGTAAGGGCTGACAGGAAGCACGTGGTTCTGCAAGCTGTGCACTGCCGTTCATCATCTGGAACCAGCTCAAACACCTCTTCCTCAGACATCAACACTCCCTGACAAAAAGAATTAGCCACTTGCTCAAAAATTCTAATACAAGCATGGGGAGAGGGAAGCAGAAGTTCTTCTGCAAGCAAAGGCTTCTCTTATTACTCACCATCTGTACAACAGACTCCCTCAGCCGTGTCTCCTCCTCTATCAGCAGAGTCATCTCCTTGCAGACCATGGCAGCCAGCCCCACATCCAGGCACTCTGGATCTGCTGCCATCTTGAAGATCAGCTCCTCGTGGGAGAACACACAGTGCCGTGCCAGCCTTCGGTAGTGACTCACACACTGACGTCCAATGGGGAGCTACAGAAAACCACACTGCCATCACTCGGGGCAAATATCACCTCTCAGCTCCCATTCTCCTTCCTCAGACAAAAACTGGGGAAAAACTGAGACTGAGAGTTGTATTTGATGAGACACAGAAAATTCTAATGGCTTTAAAGCACGTCACAGGTGAGGACAGAGGGTAGGGGAGGGGCAATTTCCACAACCTTATGTACCTAACTTTGAGACAGAAGTTTAGGTTGTCCTAAGCTCTTTTTACTTCCAGTGGCAAGGAACTGGCACCAAAGAGAAGTCATCAGGTTACACTCAGGTGAATACATTCCCTTCTGGATATTACTGTGCTTGGACACAGACATTTAAAGTAAGATCCCCAGAGTTAACCAAAACTGGTATCACTCATTTTGTGCCTTTTAAAGTAAAAAGATGCTAAATGAATTTGCCACACATATTCTTATTTTCCTATTACATTTTATATAAGCAAAGGCAGTTTCACAGGGCTGGTGCAAATCAAGCAGTTTTTCACAGAGGCTACACACACTTTGCATCATGAGTGCTGGGAGAAAAAACAGTCCTGACACACTGCCAGTCCTGCAGACAATTTTTCTGATAAATGAATAAAAGTCCCTGAAAAAGGGCTAAAATTTCCATTTGTAGCTTAAAAAATGAAGTTAGAGACAGATAAACTAGAGATGAGATCATAACTTCCAACTGTAAGCCGTGGATAGTAACAGAATGGTCCTTTGACAATTTCCTGAACAATCCACATGAGCTGTGCACTGATGTGGCACAGCACTAACATGATTAAAAGGCACAATGAGCTGGCACAAAGGAGGAACAAAGACTGCTAAAAGCCTGTCTCCAACATTCAAATGACAACAGTACTTCAGGACAGGACATGGACCTATATCCAATTCAGAAAGTGGCATCACAGCAACACTAGCTAAAGGTACTGTGAGACACCACTTTGTGCTTTACCAGTAATTAAAAAGGAAGAACACGTGCCCAAAGTTTCAGTCTGAAATTGCCTAAAATGATGTGCTCACCAAAATTACTTTAATGGAAACTCCCCACAGTTTCTAACTGCTGTCCCAAGAATTATAAACATAAAATACATTATTTAAATGAAAAGATTGTCCAGGTAGTTGAGTTACTAATAGACCACTTGCACAGCTCACATAGCAAATATATACAAAAGAACAGACCCAGTCAGCAGTGCAGAAGTTCACAGCTTCAGCAAAGTTGTATCCCTGGTTAAATCCAGAGTGATAGGCACGAGGAAAGGTCACAACAAACTCGCCAGCACACTGATTGGTCCTGAAAACCTAAAAAAGGGAGGGTAAAGGAAAGAAAAAATATCTAAAATGCAACAGCTTAAGACATAAAAGTACAAGATGTTTGAACACTGCTTTCTGTACCCACAGATCACCACAGGCAACAACAATCCCAACAGTGGTAAGGATTCTTTCTGCCTTCTTAACATGAATACTCAATTTACAGCCTTTTTCAAAAAGAGCTGAATATATAAGCCAACAGTTGGAAACTGTCTTTATGAATCCCAAGAGGGATGTTTCTCTATCATCATTTAATCCATTGTACCACAAAGTGCAAAAGCTTCTGGAAAAAAGTTTATGGTTTGCTTTGTTGGGGTATTTGCCAGGGAAGCAATTTATCCTAAGACAAAAGCAAATGATAGTGACTGCTGCTCAGAGGGCTGCAGACAATTATGTTTGGCCAGAAAAGCATTTTGTAATGCTGAGATTTCTACTGAATGTAAGGTAAGTGTTTTACTGTCAAAAACTTTTAAAGGCATTTCAGACAAACTTATTGCTTTATACAAGGGAAGGGATCTTTTTTTAATAAAAACACAGTATGTTTGTTCTGGAAGGTATTTTATGTAGGAAGCTTGGCACACTCACTTCTGTTACAAAATAATTTCAATTTCCCTGATTAGTCTAGGGAAGAGCATAGAAAACAGCTTTAAAAAATACCCTATAAGTAATGAATATGCAAATGCCCACCATAAAGACTCTTCAGAGTTATGCCAAACCATTGTTACACAAATCTGACAGAGAATGAATAAAAGAGAACACACAGAAATACTTCTGTAAAAATGCTTGTGTGCTACTCACTGGTACTCCATGTTCCATCAGCACATTGGGGTTCATAATAGTGACCAGCTGATGCAGGAGGTCAGGCTGGGACTCAAAGAGCTCAGGAGCCAACTCCTTCATCACATCCTCCAGCTGCTCTGCTGCGTGAGAGGGCACACCATACCACGTCTTTGGCTCTCCCCTGCCAAAACACAAGCACAGGGATGAACACAAGAGAGAGGGAACTGCTGCTGCCACCCAGCTGTGAAGCACACCTCCCAGCCAGCAGCACTGTCCTTGTGAGCTGCTTTACACCTAGATTAAAATTATCTTAAACCAACAAGCATCTTCTTCAGGATGTACTATTCTAATCTGAAAAATCAGTTACACACCAACACAATTCTCAACATAGCTGGGAGTAGATTTGCCTTGACAAGCCTAACATGGAAGGTAATTGTCACTTACCATGCTCCAAAGGGGTAAAATGGGCAATTATTTTCCTTCAGGAAGAAGGAATAAGGTTTAATAAACAAAGCTACCGTCTAAGAAAGATCATGGAAATCCTCCATTCAATTAGGCTTGGAGTAGACACATTCCTAAAACCAACAGTATACTAGCCAGTGCAGTAAAATGCATGCAATCTTTGTAATATTCCCAACCAATTACTAAAAACCTCCAATCCACTGAACCCCTTAAGATGAAACATGCCAAATAACGTGGATTAGTTAAGTACTAGGGAACAAAAAGATTAATGGGACCAAAACTAAACAAATAATTACTCCAGCACTGTTCCAGTCCTTTCTTAACCAAGACCAACAGTCCATCTGCAGTGCTGAGATTTCCTTTTAAGATCCATCTGACTGAGTACAAGCAGGAGTCTGGCAGCAGCCTGCTGGGGTTCTGGGATTATGATTTATCATAATGGATGGGGATATATAATGGATATATGTATGGATAATGGATATATATATATATATGGATAATGGAGATAGATATATATATGGATAATGGATATATATATATATGGATAATGGATATATATATATATAT
>NC_031773.1:69525328-69568446 GCF_001522545.3 Parus major | reverse complement strand
AGAGGGACAGGGACAGCAGGGGGACAGCAGGGGGACAGCAGGGGGACAGCAGGGGGACAGCAGGGGGACAGCAGGGGGACAGGAGCAGTCCTGGACACCAAACCAGCACTGCCCAAGCTCACACTGAGCTGCCAAACACGCCGGTTCCTCCAAGACCCACAGCCCTGCTTTGAAGGCCATCAGCTCATCTCTCCCAGATGTCCAGAAATCTTCCTAAAGCTCCCAGCTTACCCTCTCATGAGTCTCCTGTTCAAACACAAAAGCTCAACACCACAACATTCCCAGGGCTGCTCCAAAAGGCAGAATTACTTCCAAATTTCTCTTTACAAGGCATATTTCCTTGTATTTGTGGATCTGCTGCTGAACAGTCAGCTCTGATGCCTCTAGCAGCCAAGAGACAGCAGACTCCAGTTCTGGCACACAGACATCCCAACTTTAAAGCATAAAGCATGGAAAAACGGAATTCTTAACTCGGTTCTAAACAAAAAAAAGTTTCTTAAAAAAGATAGGATCCTGTAAAGCACAATTTTATGGTGACACTGGAATGCTGGCCACACAAGAACATTTCATCAGTTGATGAAAAGCACTAATATGCCTGTCCTGGGTTTGCCTTAATTGAATGCTTTGCCTTGAGCCCACCAGGGTGCTTTAAAAAGCATCTGTATTGAGTTTCAATCACAGCTAAGGAAAGGGACCACTCTGCACATTCAGCTTTCCATGTACAAACATCCTCAGAGTGCTGAGGCTCTCTGAAGTAGAACTGCAAACTTCCCCAAGCAAACAGGGCAGGGGAAGGTAGATGCACAAAGGACAGCCCTTACCAATGCAGGTAGTTGATGGAATAGCTCCAGTGGTCTTCAATATGCCAGCAAAAGGAGGAGAAGCACATCCCTACATACAGCCAGGGCACCTTCATGCCAGAGATGTCTGCATTGATGTGAGCAAGCACTGACTGCTCGAGAATGGGCATGTTGTTCAAGTTCCAGCCAGAGAGAGCATAATCCTGCCAAAAGGAGAAAATTTGAGCAAATCACAACATAAGGACACCAATTCCAGAAAAGGAAAGTACAAATGAAAACATCAGCCAATCATTTCTATAACAGATAATGGGATATTTCCTGCAACAATGAAACATCAAAACTGGAAATAATTCCTTAAATACCATAGTCATCAAATAATCTCACTACAATTTTAATACCTGTCTTAGGAATTCAACACAGCCCATCTTATTTGGATCAAGGCTTATACACCCAGGTTTTGATTTCTTCCCCAACACAAGACTGCAGGTTTCATGCTTTTCTGGTGGAACAAAATACCAGCAACACCAGCACAAGAACTAAAGATACAAGTCTTCAGTAATACAGGACAACTTTAAATTGTGAACAACACAGTGAATCTCATGTTATTATTTCAGCTTTTTTAACACCTGTTTTATCATGCTGCACTTTACACTGATCTACTTTACAGATTACTTTAGAAAGTTTTCTCAAGAAATTCCTACACACTCATTTTTGAGAGGACAACATCACCTGTTAAGCAGTCTCACCTTTACCTTCAAATACACAGTTTGGTAAAAAAAAATTATAATCCAGACAGCCTTAAAAGGCCACTACTGCACTTCAGCATTAATTTACTTTCCACTTTTACAGAAGCTTGATTGGAGTTTAGATATATCCCACAGCTGCTGAAAGGACTGCTCAGGCCCTCAGCTCAGCCAAACATTGATTGTGCTGTTTCCTTTGCTCTGACATTACAAGACATTGCAGTGAGTCAGAAGACTTAAGTGATCTGGTTAAGAAATTGTTCAAGTGACTACCTCCATAGAAATAGATAAACAATCAGTGCTGACTCACTAAGCAGCTACACAATCACAGCACAGCCAACAAAGGTACACACAGGAAGGTGCAGGAATAGGTGCAAGACAATAGTGAGCAGGATTCCCTCTTCCAGTGAGCAGTATAAATTGATTTGGGGCTGTGTAATCAGGAAAACACACCTTTACTATGTCTGAATTTAAGCATACAAGCAGCAAGAAAATTGCTTTGCTACAGTAAGGTCTGAGGGACAATAGGTAATACACTTCCCAAATCATCTTTACAGAATGTTCTATAATTGAATGCTGTATCTATCTACATCTACATTCTTACAGTATGCACAAGAAACAAGCTAAACCAAATTAGTTTGTTTCACCCATTAAGAACCTCCTAAGGAGGACAGAATCACATTTCTGTAGCTAACTCTATAATGAAAAGGTTTAGAACAAGAAAAAAAAATATTATTAAAGAGCCTCCTCATACTTGGACAAACTGCAACAACTTGCACATCTCTGCCTGCTAAGATTCAGTGATAGAAAACAGGTGTGACTTAAATCATGAAACAGATCTTGGCTATCAGCAACCACATCTGTCAAAGAACCTCAAATATCAGATTAATGCCCTGCTCAAAAGGAATGTTAACTACGTGCAAAAGCCTGAAACAATTTCTTCATGAAAAAAATCCACGCTGACTTCTGACCCAAATTCTTAATGTGAAATCTTATGCAGAGCAAAGAATGGGGTCAGTTTGCATATCCTGTTCCTCACCTCCTCCTCTGGCATCAGCTTTCGTCGGCCATCCTTCACTGGGAAGCCACTCCCAAAGTCCTTGGATGAGATATCGGCCCCATATTCCACAATAACATCTTCTTCTATGCTGCTCACTAATCGCCAGAATTCCTTTTCTACCAGCTCAGTGGGAACCATCTGAAAGCAGAAGAGATGTTATGGTAGGGGCAGATAACAACAATTATCATTCAAGCAATAAATTTCTATTAACTCCCCCTGAATTTTCATACACCAAGGTCGCTGCCACTCTCTCCATCTCCTCAAAGTCATGGTTTGTGTGTGTCCAAGTCAAAGTCTGGTGTGTGTTCCTGTGCAGTGGCTGGAATGTTTCAGGAATTGGATAACACCTCATGGGGGAAGGAATAAGTGGAAGAGATGGAATCACCACAGCTACACCAAAACACAGGGGGAAGAGGAGACAGCCAACAGAAATCAAGCAGCAAAGGGAACAAAGCAGCATGCAAATTCCAAACTATTTCAGAAGATAATGACCAGGGTTTCTAAACAGTGAGGAAATGCAGATATAGAATTGTGTTCAGGAGCTTGACCTTCATATAACTCATCATTACTCTTACTCATGTGTCTTTATTTATGAAGCTTATTCTTAAAATAAGCTTTGTTCCGTGTCCCAAACTTCTATCATAAATTGTAGTCCTTGAAAGGTGTACAGGCTTTAGCAAGAATGTCCCTAAATTACCAGAGAGCCATGAGAGGAGGAAGACCTTGGTGCTGCATGCAGTCCACAGGACAGTGGAACTGTGCCAAAGCAGAAACACTAGTTTGAAAAATGCTGCAGTGATACAGAACATAAAAAAAACAAAAAACCAAAACCACTGTGATTATCAGACAGATTCAGTCTATTGACTTGTCTACAAGAAAATACTGTAGGAGGAAGGAAAGCAAAGATTTATCCTCTGGACAAACTAAACCAAGACAAAAGCGTAGGAAGGGCAGAAGGGCTCCTATGCCAAACAAGAGCAAGATACTGAGTTCAGTCTATCAAAAAGGGCAAGAACTTTAACTAGAGTGTGCCCAATACAGTAAACTCTAACAAGCAATAAAGCTGTCTGTCCATTGCAGGGAAAGGGTGAAATGAAGTTGAAATGAGACCAGATGCCAGCAAGCTAAATAATTTGTTTACATGTTTGAAGCTTATGGTGCCTCTTTAAACAAGGCTAAGATGCCTTAGCAAAAATCCAGGATCAGCTGAAACCTCTTCTCTTTTTCCCTTACAAGGAATCCCAACAAAAGCTGAAACTCACATGGACCGGCATGTTGAAATAATCAGACTTGAAGTTATCAGCCATTTCACCAAAGCTCTGGAGAGTATATTCCCTGACAGCTTGTTCAAATCCAAAGGCCTCTCGGGGTTTGTTGCATTCCTAGGAGACAGAAGATAGAAATATTGTTCCCTGCAGCAGACTCTGACACAGTTACATTTTTAGCAAGAAGCCCCAGTGTCCATGTGAGTCCCCAGGCAGCACAATAAGCTCCCAGTTTTGAGACCTCTCCAGGCGGGGCGGTGGCACCACAGCGGAAACAGACCCCAATTAACAGCACAGAAGTTCATCTAACACTGTAACCCCAGTGCTGCACACTTCTGCTTTCCTGGCCAAAGCTACATTTCATCAGCTACAGCTGCCAGCCACAGAGCCACACTGTGCACAAGATGCTCAGGCAGCCACAGGACATTTCTGCAGACACACTGGATTCCAGCACCTGCAGAACAACTGCACAGGAACAAACCCCCCGAGTGTTTCAGTCTTATCAAGCCAGCAAATCATCAACAGATTTGACACTGTGAAAATATATAACAGGGAAGAGGAAAAAGGAAATTAGAACAGGGCAACACAGCCAACAACAGACAGGGCCCATCTGACAGAAAATCTCCAAGTCTTTCACTGTTCTATCCCCATTCATCTTGAAAACACAAAAAAATACTGGTGGATATTTCAGCTCCTCTCCCCACTCATTTCTTATGTGTCCTTCTCAGCTCCTTTGGAATTGACACCATGTTTATATATACAAGACACATTGGAACACAAAGATGACGTAAAACTATCTGATACTCAGCTTTTCAGTCAAAGAAAGGACTGAAAAGGAATTAATCAGTAGTTTCTCTTTTTTTCAAGAGGAATTATCCTTAGACTATTCCCAACACGTATCAAAGTGGTTCTTAAATGGAGTCTGTGACAGAGAATCTACAACATCTGTGAACACTGTCAAACAGTGTTGACCTAAATACATATAAAGAGCCCTTACCCTATTCTTCCCAGCTTCTGTTCCAGTACCCTGCTGTAAAATTACATTAAGCATCTGCACAAAATTAACATCTAAAGTAAAAACTGAGGCAAAAAGTACTAGTGAATACTTCAAACACTGCAGTTACTTGTTTACAGGACATATTATAGGCATGTGTTTTCTCCTTCTACTTCTTATTTTCAATGTATTTGCAAACTTTTTCAAGTATTTTTCAAGTATCATTTGCTACTAAAATCTTACTTATCTTCCCTGGGTTTGTCCCTGCCTGCAGGTTTTTCTTAGGTAACAATCTATCCCTGTTGCTACTAGCAATAATGAAATTCCTTGAGTTTTCACATTCTTAAACCCTTGCAGCTACTCTATTTACTACTATAGTCTCCAAATTAACTCCATATTCTATTGCTGCAGTTTGCTAATACTTCCTCATTGCTCTTTCTTAAGAGAAAACAAAGAAGTAGGTTAATCCACTCTCTGAGCAGCAGCCCAGAGGGAAAGTTCCATCTCTTCCCTCGCCTGTAGCTATGAATTTCCACCTCTCTTCAAGCAGCATTTGCCTGAGTCCATCTGACAGCCCCATCTCAGTGAAGGGTGAGAGCAGCTCCAAACAGCACCATAAAGGAACCAGCAGGAGCCAACACCAGGGAAGGGAACAGGGGAATGGGCATTTAACCACTGCTCCTTTTGGAAACAACTGCAAACAGCAAGCTTCTTCCTCTCAATCCTACATCTACCAACCTTCTGAGCTTGCACAATCTGTCTCCTTACGACAAATAACAAGCCAATCAATGCTTGGTTTGCAATCAATGTTTGCTGTCTGTTGATCAATCATCTCTTGGAACTGGGTAGCTCTTCTTTTTTGAGTAATGAAATTCAACTAGCTTTCACTTTCAGAGCCTGAGCAGTTCCTTTTTTAGACTAAGCCAAATCTAAAATAGCTGCAACAAAATTTTAAATTACTTCTTTCACTTTCTGCTACAGGCCATTCTGAACAATGCTATGTCTTTCCAATAATCAAAGCTCCCTGTTGTGCCTAAATTTCATACTTTATTTACTTCACAGTTTACAAAATGTTTTGTCATTATGTGGAAACATCCATTATAACCCTAGTTCTCACCCCTAATTTCCCACTACCAGGTTATCAAACTGAGTTTCAGCTCTTAATACACCAAGGTCAAATTTCTGGCTGCCACATGGCCATGTAATAAACAAAGGTTATGCCCAAGCTCCAGAAGGAATGCCTCTCTCCCCTTACAGCTCATCAACCAAAATTCCAGGCTCATCTTGCCAATATTCCAAAACAAGCTATGCATTCTTCATGGATGGATTGCTGATCTGCTCCTCTTCTGATCTTTCCAGGTACACACACAGAGCTCCAGCAGCTCTTGAACTGTACCTCAGCAACACACTTTGGACACCTCCAGTCACCCTTGGGTACATCAGGAAGAGGAGGAATCAAGCAGAAAGTGTGATAGCTGTCATCACACCCATCACACAGCAGCAGTTTATCCTCGTTGTTTCCTCTACCACAGAATAAGCAAACATAGAGATCCACCTGTGGGGGAGAAAAACAAAAGAAGAAAACAGTTATAAGAAGTTTGTCACCCAGAGCCCACCCTACTTAAGCTAAGGAAAAAAGGATGATATCCTGAAGTCCAGTCCATGAGCACCAAGAGACTCCTCTGGTTTTTGAGAAGTATTGACAATGATGGCTTATGTTTCATTCCCAAAGCAGCACTTTGTGGGGGCAGGAGGACTTTGGGTGCTGCAAAATTACTATGCAGCTCAGTTGCACTATCTTTTGCTGTCTAAATCAAGCAGCATCTCATCTCTGTTATTCTCAGGCAAAAGAGTAAGTTACAGTTTTTTGAACTCCTTCTCTTCAGCCCTCTTATCATAGAAAACAATTTAAACTGAATCTCTACAAAGACTGCATGGCTAAGGAAAATCTCAGAAAGGTATTTCAGAAATACACTCATCATCATTTGCAAATGTACACTGGTGTCTTTGCAATGAAAAAGATAACAAAATTCACAAATCTACAGACTTCAACCTAAAAATTCATGAGGAAGTGAAGGAAACCACATGTAAAGGTACCAACTTCTTTCTCATTTTTTCCAAAGCAAAGGATAAAACCTCCAAATGATAAGGGAGAAGTATTAACCACAATACAATAGCAAACAGTTTTTGCTATTGCTCAAAGAAGTTGCTCAAGACAGTCTCTCAAGAAGAACAACACTGACTGGGAAACTGGGGCCAGAGAGAAAACCATACAAAGAGATTTCAGATCTTCTTTGCTCTTGTTTCCTGTACTGTACAAAGAACTTCAATTAACAGAAACATTTAATATAATACTGAAGAACTGTAATAATCTAAATGGAAAAAAAACCTGGGTATTGCTTTGCTATTGCTAAAAAATTCCCTTCTGTATAAATTTTTACTAACAGCATGAACTTCATGAATGACACCTGCTCCAAATTCTGCCACTACTCCCACCAGCCCCTGGTGACTCGGGCTGTGTGCATTTCCTCCACACAGCTCAAAATAACACCAGAAGAGGTGGGGCTGCATTCAGTGGGGCCTGCTAATTTCATCAACATGTCACAAAAACATGTGCACTTCAGCTGATTAGGTGTATTAAATAGTTAATGACAAACCCATCTCCAGTTACAGCTGCCTAGTTAAATATGCAACCTCCTAGCTGTGCAATAATTTACTTCTTAAGGAGACTGCTCAGGTTTCTTAAGAAACTATTTTAAAAAATAATGCAGCTCTACTCAGAGATGTATCATTTTCCCCTCATGGAACAGCATGTCTGTCCAAAGCACCAAAGCAGCTGCTTTTGTTGCATGTACACAGCAGGGAGGGAGGGAAGGCACTTCCATGTTCTCTTCCCAAAACTTCACAGTGCATGAAAATAGCAATCCTAAGTTTTCTATGGTCCTCACTAGCTGGTAATACCTTCTTCCCTCTCAACTCCTATTAAAGTATGCAACCTCTGTGTCAGCCTAAGAGATGATGTGGCAAATACAAAAACTGCACTGAAACAGATATTCACAACAAGCAGATCTGTGATCATGCAATAACCACAAAAATCCAGCCAGCCATGTAATAAAACAGTGTAAGACTATGGTGATATACAACCATATAGCATCAAGGGGAGAGGAGGAGATAAAAAAGTGTGGTTTGTTCTCCCAGTTAGTAACTCACCAAATAAAATCAATTCTGTAGCTAGCACTTTAAAAAAAGAGAAATAAATGATGGAGAAATACACACAAAACTGCACCACAGTATTTTTCAGCCCAATGTTACAGGAGCTCAATGCATCACCAGTGCATTTAGGACTGCTCTCCTTGTCCAAATATTAAAAAAAGTGTGTAAACAAATAATACTAAGTCACAGAATTTCAAAATATTAGAGTTACAGCAATACAATTTCAAAACAACAGATCTGTGTTACAGCATTTTCCTTTTCCCTTATAAATACAGGTTGATGTGTTTGTGTGAATAAAAAGAGTAAACAGATTATAGTGCTCCATAAAAAACCCCAAGAGACTAGAAAAATAATTTTAAAATTAAAACATAGCTAAAATTATGAAATGTACATGACCTAGGAAAACCATATACTCAGAAGCAGTAGCACAATTGAAAAAATTCAAGTCACACAGATCCTAACTCATCTGCAATGGCACAGGGATCTGGTTTTTGAATATCCAAATTGTCCCTCTTTTTTCCCCCATATAAAAATGTGATTACTAGAGTCCTTAATCTTCCATGGCTGAAATTTAAGACAAGCTTTTGTAAGTGTTCTCAGGCTAAGAGAAAAAAGGGAACAGCTGAATTCTAGTGAAGGGTCTAATTCTCTGGACAATAAAAGCACTGATCCTCATTCATGGCTGTACACACACATTAAGTTATGACACTTCAAAAATATGAAGTCACATTCTAGGAGAGACATTAAGAACAAGTGTACATTGCTTTTCCATTAATTTGTCTCTGACAAACATCAGAGAACTAAAAGTTTTATTTTCCTATTCAAATTCAGAACAGAAATGACACAAGATGTGGAATTGCTAAAAACAAACTCCTGAGGCAGTGGAGCAGCTCAGAATCTCTTCTAAGGAAAAGAAGCAGTGTTACAGCTGTTCTACAAAGGGGAGCTCAAACAACAACTGAACTACTGAAGGCATTCAAGCACGTGGCAAGTATGATCAGCAAAAAGCTTCACATTCCTGTCCAAAAGATTAAAACCAAAGCCTAGAGCACAGATTGTTTTGCAAAATACTGTTCTTTCTTCCCATAACAGTATCATCTCCTGTGGCATGCATCCATTCATCTGTTTGGAGGAGTGGGGGTTCTTTTAGGGGAAAAAGAAAAATCTCAGCAAATCAAACAAGTCCTTTCTATGAGCAATCACAGCAAAGGCATCACACTTACGAAGTTGACAGAAAGAGTTCCCTTGCGCTGCCTCATCTGCATTCCAAATGCTTCTGATCTGGGTCCCTTGCGCCTTCGCGTCACCTCATCTAGAAGTAAAATGAAGTTAAATGCTATTAATATCACATCAAGATAAGACTTAGCTTGTAAAAACACCACAGATACCCAGCCTGGCACCCTGCCTTTCAGATAGAAACTACTTAACAGTCCAAAGAAAGCAAAAAATGCCATCTTATACCTGGCCAGACTCAAATCAACAGGGATTAGGAAAAATGTATTTTGCTTATCCTCATAGGTGATCCCAGTGGTCCCATGAAAAACAGTGAATTAAACACCTAAGTTGTGCACTTTGCTGGCAGGATCAGTTTCAGTACTTCTAAATCCTGCTTTCCCTTTCAGTCACTCAATTCATGGAACAGCTGCTTAATTGTTATTGTTACTATATAATATATAAAGAGCTGAAACTCTGCCAAGTTATAAGAAGCACTCTAAATCTCTCCTGAATGAAACCCTAGAATACTTAGCTTTCTTCTTCCAGTTTTGATTTGCCTTCCTCTTAATACTGTCTCTAGGGACATTCAGGAAGATTTAACAGTCTCACTGAAAGCAAAGAGCACAAGATTTAATTACCCTCTTTATCCTTTGCTCCCAATGACAGTCCCATCATCTTGGGTCCAGCTCCAAAGATCTGCAGCTTCTTTAGTTCAGTGTTTCTACTCATTTCTCCTGCCTCTGCCTAAAAATAAAAACAAGACCACATCAGAACAAACCACCAATATTTCCCCTCCAGCTTTCTTCACAATTTGTTGCTATTCCACTCTCCCAGAATACATGCTCATGGAAAGAAGCAGGCCTGAAAATGCATGATTTTCTGTTCCTAAAGGCAATGAACATATGCAAATGGAGTATGAGACATCATTTTTGTCCCAAATTTCCAAATTATTTCTCATATAATATTCCAGATCAACTACAATAAGTCACCTCCACACCAAATAAAGAATTAGGTTTGACTTTTTGCAAAAAATAAGAAGAATGCCAGAGCAACTTTTTCCAAAATCACTACGATTCAGTCAAGTGCCTGGATTTTAATGCAGTTTCAACAGTATTTCCTTATCTTCTCCTTGACTAGAAACATCCCCATGACACTAATGAGTTCCAACCAACTTCCTTCAGCTTGGCTGCTTCTGGGCTTATTTGTGAAGAAATGTTGTGAGTACAACTCAGATCACAGCTACTCATGTTGCAAGCTCAAAATCAGAAGTAAAAAGACCCATTTGGTGACAGCTCCATGCCCCTGCCAGCGATCTTTCCTGCAGTGTTCTGCTTAAATGAACTTCTTCCTGTTTCCCATTACTGACCTACCTCATTTTCTCCCATCACTGCCTCTAATCTAACAAGAAAAAAGAAGAAAATATTCTGGTTTTATCTGTAAAACAATCACCTTGGCATTTTTCTTTATACTGCCTCCTTAGAATTTGAAAAATCTCTCTGATGTGGTACAGAAGGCCACTAAATTCTCACTGTTCAAAAACCTCCTCCTGAAATTCACTGATCTTAAAAGATCTCAGCAAACTTATCAGCTTTGAAGGTGGGCATGTAATTTTAAAGAAGTTATTCTTCAGTTAACTTCCTGATGATACTTCATCTGTTATTTTTCCAAGTTATGGCCTGATATCTCATGCCTGTCCCTTGGGGTGACAAGCCTTCAAAGTTTTTAATAAATTATTAAAGAAAAAACCCAAAAATTTATTCCAAAATAGTGTTTAACATAAGTTCTAATACATTTGCAACGAACATTAAAAAAAAAGATGATTTTTCTGCCTAAATCAGTTGTTTTTCTTGCTTCCAGAAAACATTTGAAGATATAGTTTCCTATGCATTATTACTCTAAGGAATTTTTAATGATATTTACAGTCCCTGTTCCCACTGAACTGGGTATGCATTGTGCTAACAGGCATTTTCCAACCTAATTACTGCTGATACTCTAATTTTCAACATTTATATGCTGCTATTAAATTATTTTCACTTTATATGTGACCAACTTTGTAAGCCCACTGTGCAACTGTGCAAATTTTTCCTCACCAATTCCTCACTTTTTGGCTAAAAAGCCATAAGGAAACACACCCAGAGTCCCTCATTTTCCATTTGAAATTCATTAACAGCTCAACCATTCTCTCAGCTAATAGAACCTGACAGAATCAACCCACATATTCCAGCACAGACATCACTTCAATCTCCTCAGTTTCTCCTAGTATTGTGACCAAAGACAGTTTTCTCAATGAGATATAAAAAATAATTTTATCACATTTACTAAAAGTAAATCATTAACATGCAGCAACAAAGTTTTAGAGCTTAAAACTTAAAACTAGTCTAAGAACACATTACCTGAATATATTTTCATAACTCCACTGCTCAGATTTACCTGGATACCACTAAACCTTAGCAAATGAAATCCATTCATGCACAGGTGGAGCTACAGAGTTTTGAAAAAGAACAGTCTGCATATTGGAAGATGAATGTTTTAAAAAATCAGATTCCTGTGTAAACACTGACAGGATATTGATACTTAAAGGTGTAAATACCAGAAGTATTCAGAAGCCCCACTGAGCATTTTTTCTGCTGTGTCCTTTAAGACTCTAGGAAGAGCCAAACTCAGACCAGGGAGTGCATGGAAGCAGCAGTCGTGTGTTCCTTGCCATTTTCTCACTGCTAACAACACAAAACTCCAGCTCACTTCTACCTCCTCTACACAAGTGAAACAAACCTGATGAAGCTATGATTCTACTCTTATCTCCCCTTTGTCCTGAAGGATACAGACTGTGTCTTTTACCTTCTCTACTCAAAGTACAGCCCAAGGGCTTTTCCTGCCTATGGGCCAAGGCTAACAACACGATCAGCTGGACTGATGCACTCATGATCCACCTGTCCCACCCCTCATCAATTCTGACACATCTGCAAGCCCACTCCTCCACCCCCAGTGCTACAATGGTTACAAGCAATAATCAAAAAATGTACACATTTGGGGCATTTGTCAGCATCTCCCACAGCTCTTCTGTTTCACTATTTTGTTTCACAGTTGTTCCCATGGAAAGAAATCTTTCAAGTGAAAAAAACCTGAAGCTTATTTTATTGTTATTCTGCAATCAGAGATACCTGAAAGCAGATATACTGCTTAGAATTGTTTTCAAGGAAATTCTCTGGACATTAAGTTAATACCCTTGAGAAGACAGCACTTTTTGTTCCAGTACTGCAATTCTTTATCAGAAATCACCATGACATAACCTCATTAGACAAATCCCTTGTCAGCTAAAATACACCCTAACAGATCATTTATGAAGATACACTACCCTTTTCAAAGAAAGTATTCTCCTAAATTTAAGCTTTCCTTAAGGATATTCTCTTTTCCTAAACTGAATTAATTTACTTTATATTGTAATTTTCTTTACAAGCCTTTAGGAACTCAGTGCCTTCCTGCAGCTTTTATTTGTGACACCTTTCTTTGGAGAAAAGAGAGAATAAAGCATGAAGTTTATTTTCTGAACAGAATCTCTCACCATCTAATTCTTCCCTTCCTATGCAGAGACAATGTTTTCAACTGACATTTGATTACAGTATCCAAAGATTCTAAAGCCACTCTTCACAGAGGGGAACACCCATTGCCCATCTTCTTTCATTTTTCACCTATTCCAAAAATCCTGATATTTGCTTTTTCAAAATCTCTCACCCCTTTCTACTGCTAAGGATGTTCCTCTATTTCAGTAATTTCTGATTACTATATTTATACTTTCTAATTTGTTGCCCATTCTAAGGTAAGTTATCTGCAAGAAGATGCAGAGGATCTTTGGAAACAATTTCTAGCACTTGGAAAAGATCTCCAGAGCTGCAGAGGTCTGTGGAATTATCCATGCTCACTAAGTAGGCCTTGTGTACCTGGCATAATAATCACACAAATCACTCAGATGTTTCAGCTAGAGCAGAATAACATTTTTTTGCAGCTTTTTACATTACTTACATATTACCTGCTCTCTAAGATTGTTTAGACAACCTCTGGTCCAATTCCAGCTATGCTTTTAGACAATGAACAGTCTTGCCTAAAATAAAAAGGTGCACTAAAATCTGGAACAATGTCTCCATGTTCTCAGATATTTATTTACACTGCTATATCATTTCTGGCTGCTGAGGAAAAATCTGCCTCTAAATGCTGCTCCAGGGATGACTTAAGATAGTTGTACACAGCTTCCAACACAGCCCAAACCTACTTCTCCTGTCTGTGCAATAGCAGGAGTTTTTCTTGTATTCAAGAAATCACTTCAGCCATTTTAATAATTGCAATGCTTAAAGATAACTTGGCTACAAGCCTAATAAAAGGCACTTAAATATAAATATATATATATATATATACACATACATAAATATATATATATGTACATATATATATATATATATATATAGCAGGTGATCCTAAGAAAACTATCTCTTATTTCTGAATTGCAGGCCCTTCAAACAATGAAAAACAGCTTTACAGTGCCAGGATCACCAAAGAATCATCTTTCCCACATGGAGAAATGACAAGTACCATCACTCTCTACTGAAATCAGCAGGAAAAAAGATCCCACAGGACCTCAATAAAACACGTGCAAGAAGAAGGACATACTGGCATTTTGCCACAAGATCCATTCAAATCCAAAGAAGAATTTCACATAGCAAGTGACTGCTGAAGTTCATGCAGCACTCTCAGATTTTCTGGACAGCTCCCTACCAATACCTTGTTTGAGAGATCTGGAAGATCAACAAGCCTGGGACTGTTTGAGTGATGCACTGCTACATGGCTGTGATAAATAACTGCAAGTCAGCTTTAGCAGCCTGAGAAGACACACTCAAAAGGACAATTCAGTCTAAATCATCAGAGAGGAAGGTGAAAATGTATAAAGGATACTCAAATACCCTGGTGACAAGAAAGGTGTATTATGAAAAAAAAACCAAAACAGTTAAAGAGCATTTGGAAAAAACTTTGTGGTGCTGGAGCTGAGTCTAGAATGGCATGAAGCAAGTAGGAAGTTGGTTGCATATAAATCCAGCTTTCACCCACGCTCTGCTGATGAGCCAGCAGGGAGCCAGCAGACTTCATGTGAAAAGCCTCAGGATGCTGCCTGCAAGGAGTATCTCTGTCAAAAGGGGAAGGCCTGATTTAAACAGTGCAACAGAGCCATCAGGGCAATACCCCACAATTATTTCTAATAAGACAGCATTTTAAATGGTGCTGATTCAGTCTGAATTCAGATTTTCTCTGGGGTACCTCCCAGCATTTAGTATCACCTACTAGAATACCAGAAATTCCTGCAACAGCAGTAATTCAGAAGGAAGGAAACTGCTTTTCAGCAGACAAACTGTAGAACTCCTATACAGCTGCAGCCATCACTGATCATCTCCTCATACATCTGTTTCAGTTCTTCAGAACTGCCTGCCCAGCTTGAGACAGTCAGTCCCACATGCAATTCCACAATTAACCATTACCTACGTGTATTTGTATTTATGTCATTAAGAGGCGTATTTTAAAAAGGTTTTTAAAAGTTCTGGAACTCTGCACTTAAAGCAGAAGCTTTAACATCAACTCACAAACAGCTTTCTGTCTGTTCTCATAGATACAGTCATTATCAAGGTACTTAGGCTGCTTGTCAGTAAAGAAAAAGCAACTTTTAGAGGTTTTGACACAAACAGTGCATCTGCTGTATCAAACCAGGTCTCAGAGTGACAAACTTCTCTGGATTTTAGTTAAATAAAGACTGTTTCCCGTGGTGTTTCTGAGCAGGCTCCCACAGCCAAAGGGACACTGGTGGGAGAAGTAAGTGTTCTCTGTCTGTAAGTGCTGATGAACAGGAATACCTGGGATTTGACACGCCTGGTTCTCTTCAGCATAACGTTCATCCTCGAAGCCTGCTTTGGGGAAGCCTGGCCATCTGAGCTGAGGTCCTCAGCCTCCACTTTTTCCTTCAGATCCAAGTTAGGCTTTTGGATGCCCTAGAGGAGCAGAGCACAGGACATTGTGTTGGGCAGGCAGTGCTAATCATTCCACAGTGAACCATTCTGTTTGCTAAGAAACAGGATGAGTGCAGTCACACAGCATTACACACACCATTTGGAAAAGAGGCCAGTTAATCCATTCACCCTTCAAATAAGAAAACTGAATCTCAGCTACCAGGCTATCAAGAGAAAAATAAACATTTCATATTAAGCATATCATCTTTTGCCTTGTTTTCCTTCCCAACAGGGCTGTCTTCAGTCCTATAAAGAAATACCAGAGAATAACTGCACAAGGTCCCAACTGCCAGCACTGCTCTGTCACAGATAACTACTTTGGGTGGTTCTAGCTTTGTTGGCACAGCTGGAGCTTCCAGCAGCACTGAGCCCAGGGCCCAGTTTGACATCAGCCAGCCCTCAGTGTGCCTTTTGAGCCCCTCTCCACAGTGAGAAGGGTGAGTGGCTCACCATGAGGCTGACCCCAGACTGGAAGAGCTCGTAGGGATACAGGATCCGCTCGTAGTGAGACTTGAGCAAGGAGCCCGTGCCTTTTCCTGGCAGGTAGCCAAGCCGACTCGCCACTTTAGACCATTTCTTCTCTTTGGTCACTACTTCAAAGCCTCCTTTGTTGGCAACAATCTGAAATGCATAAAGAGTAAGTTAAGGGTTTAGAGCTGCTCTCAGCAGCTCGTGTAAAGCAAGAATCAATTAAACCAACCAAATGTTAAAAGGCTCTGTGAGAAGTGACAGAATCCTAAAATTAGCTTTCATTTCCTGAAGAACTAGTCCTGTAATAACAAAACACTTGCTTATTCTTATGGCTTCACACATTTAATGTGATTTTTAATTTACTAGCAAATGTAAATTACATACTGTCCTGGACAGGAGGAGTCCAACAGTCAGGGTTTATGATGTGCTGGAAAGAACACAAAACCCACCATAGGAACAAACTGAAAAGTTAACTCTCACCAGACTTGTACTCTGCTGTAAAACACAAGTCTGGCCAGCAACAAAGCCCATTCTAACAGAGCCCAGGCAGCAGGAAGTGTTGGAGCTCAGAACTCTCACAAAACCCTGATGGGAAGAGAGACTCCTATAAAAAGAGGGAAATGTGAATTTACCTTCCAGCTCAGTCCAGTTATTACACGTGACTTCAGCTGGTTTGAGAGCAGTAATTCAAATACAGAACTATCACTGCTAACATCAATATGTATATAGAATTAAAAACAAGACCATTTGCCTGCAAGCAATGATCCCAACTGCATATGAGTTGCTTCCTCCAACACAGAGGCCACATTTCCACTGCCTCCATTCCTTTTCCAGTCTCACTGCCAAGCAACTTAAAACACAAATGGACAATAACTCTGTTTATATCATTGTAAGACTAATATCATTTTTACAGCAGTGTAGTTTTGCATTGCTTTTCTTTACACACGAGGACTAAATTTCAAACCTAATGTTTCACACACTGCTAGAAACCTCAAGGCAAAACCATTTTGCTACTGGAGTGAAATTCATGGTTTGCTTGTGAGGCTGAGGTAAACTGAGAAGTCTGTGACAATGACAAGTAAATTAGTTAATTCTGGTTTCTCCTATAATCACAAAGAGTTACACTTAAATAGAACAATAATACCATTGATGATCATTTTTCCTCATATTTACAGAAAAGTTCTAGAAAACCCTTTTAAAGTGAAACCATTTCTAAATTTCAACTTATCTTTAAAGTTTCCAGGAAAACTTGTTTTCTAAAATTATCTATGTGTGAACAACAGCTAAAGCAGGCAGCAATGAACCAGATCAACTCAGAGCTGCAAATCTACAGCCAACTGAAATGTTCCAGCTCATTACAGTGACCCAGACATTTTCCAGTACCCCCCTGATATCCTGCATATCCCAATAAGCCACCACAGACACAAAAAAACCCAAAACAAAACAAACTGAAAACCATTTTATCAGCTTTTCTCTGAATTTTATCAGCCCTTCCAGACTCTCCAAAATACTTGACTTTCTTTAAAACTAAAATATACTCAGGTCTTTACATCTTTACTTATTAAGACAAATAAATCTTGATGGGGAATGGAAACTGATACTCTAACCTAGAAGCACTAGAACTACCAGAACTTCAGTCTTTTCCCTTCAAGAATAAATCTACCTATTTAAATTTATTGGCAGCTAAGTTTATAATGGTGCATCTATTTTCCCAGTGCAAAGCCAAATTCCAACAGAGATTTGTGCATAAACTTTGAAAGAAGATTGGTGTGTTCACCAAACATAATTATAGAAATATTCATTTCTAGTCAGCCTTAAGCCAGGTTTGTTTTGGAAATTAAAGTAAGTATTCCTGAAGCCAACATTATAAATTTTCAAAGATAGGTGTTTATAAAAACCTGTTGGAAGAGAGGAAGCAGAAATTGCAACACCTCATTACAGAACTGTTGATCAGAGCTGAACTGCACACAAGCATACTGCTGCCTGTCCAAAGAACACCTCAAACTCCTGCAGCTCCACCACACGTAAAAATGGAGAACTGAAAATCAAGTGCCCAGCTGACATCAGGACATTCAAGCTATACAAGGTAATAAATACCTGCTGTACAGAATCCAACCAAAGGTAACCGATTTAATTACACTGTGACATGTTTGCCCATAAACATTTAAATCAGAAATGTTTTTTCACTGTATTTTTCCCACTTATTTAATCTCCAGATTCATGAGATTAGCACTGCAGCACAAGCACTTCCTGTTGCTTGGCCTCTTGAGCTCGAATGAAAACTGAATTCCCTGTCTGCCTAAGGCCTACAAATCCTTACCTTGCTCAGACCATAGAGATCCAGTATTTTTCTCTCAACCACAGGGATTTTTAAATTTGATCCTTGGAGCTCCCAAAATTTTGCTAACTGATCCAAGAAGTCCAGTTTCACTCTTGTCATTGCCTGGAATCAGTAAAGGTAGACAATCACGTACATTCAAGACCAAATGGGACAAAGCCTTACAGTCCTGAGAGAAAACAAGGTAAGTTTTTATACTGTTTCCATTTTCAACACCCAACTTGGCAGGGGAGGTATTTCTTTGTCAGGTTAAAAAAACTTAGGAATAGAAACGCTGTTAAAAAGAAGAATCTTTATGAAAATAAAATTATATATGCTTTTCTCTCTACATTTAAGACCATTTAAATTAAATTCCCACCAAATTAATTTCTTGGTCTGATAGCAAAATGCATGCTTATGAAATAATCAGCATCCCAGGGAGAAACACAAGAACAATTATTAAAATATACACTGGTGGGGAGGAGGGGAATTACAAACAGATTTTTATATATATGCTTTAACCACACAAAGGGCCTCGTCCCTGGGGTAATTCTGGAGTACTCAAATCACTTTCCATAAGGAGACCCATTTACAAGCCAAATGACATTTTGGTATGTGAACAAAGCAAGGCTTTGAGAAATGTTGTAGAGAAAATGAAAAACCGGGACAGAATGGAGGTCACACTGCTTTCAAGAGAGCTCACATAAGTTTTTAAATCATAAAATTAACCAGCTATAATAAGCCTATAAAAAATCATTTTAAGGCTTTAAAGGCATTATCACGACAGCATGAGGTAACCAGAGACATCAGAGCAGCAGTAAATATTTTAAGATCATGCCTGTGGAGCTCTGAAGGCTAGACAGTGGCTGCTCTTACTACACACATGATATTTGGAATTCATTTTAGACACTTCCAGCTGAATGTGAAAAACTCCTGTGGCTATTTTGGGTAATAAAATAAAAAGCAGATTTTTCTCAAAGCCACGGAGAATTATTTTATACAAACTCTGCCAGGGCCAAGTATAAACACTGATGTGGTCTATGGGCTTCTAAAGTGTCCCCTGTCCAGAAACCTGCCAAGATGCAAATCTCAAGCAGGGAGACCTAGCTCTTGCTTTCAGTGCAAACACAAAATTATATCAACAGTGGAAAAGCTCACCTCCAGCTCATTCAGGCGCTGAATTCGTGGAGTGAATCGAAAACTTTGTACTTCACATGCAAATGGAGGCTGCCAGTCCTAAACAGAGACAGAAAGACATTTTATTGTTTCCAGAAACTTCTCTGAAAAATGCACAAAACCAAACACCCTAATAATGCCTGAGTAAACAAGCTTCCAATAGTAAATTAGTTTCCCAGAACAACTGGTGATATCATTTTCCAATTTTAAGACATTTTTGCGCTTATACAACAATGTTCCTCCCACCATATTTTAGTTTGAAGAAAGATCCTCACAGATTCAAAAATGTCAAAGAAAATAAGGTTCAAAGCATCTCAGTATGCATTACCTCACGCTAAGCTTAAACATGAGATACACTCTGTGGCTGGTGGCTTATTTATTTACTTTAAAAAAAGAATCCATATATCTTGCACACAGAAAAATCCTCAGTGTCAACAGCAGCTAAGGCCAAATCAGGCACATTATAACACAGCTAGCATTTTTCTGCTTGTTCACAGTCATTTCAATAAAGACAGGACCACCAGTCAGGAGCCCAACTCCTCAACAGAAACAGAGCCTTAAACAAGGACTTTCTCAGCACTGCCAGGGGTGGGTGCAACCCCAAGTGCCTCCGAGCCCCATCTCTCAAAACTGTGCTACAATTCAAAACCAGCAATTCAGCTTTTTAGCACTTTTTACCAAAGCTGCAGTTACAGCAGGCTGTGTGCCTGCCAGCAGCTGCACCAGAGGGAGGACACGCCGTTACAGGTGGACAAACCACACAAAATGATCATTATTTGCTCTGCTGCAGAATATAAAGGCCTCCAGCACAACCTTAAATATTTACAACTCCTAACAACAGAAGAGAGCAATAAATCAGTCAGGTTAGTATGAAACATCTGATTTAGCAATTATTGCAGGTTGCAAATCAACCCAAGGCGTGCATCCTGTGAAACCCCGCGAGGTAAACAGCTCAGCAGTCCTGGACAAACACAAATGCATCCAAAGGTTCCAGTTATCCTCCATGAACAGGATCTGGATCCGTTCCTTGTGGCCTCTCAACCTGAGCTGTGCAGCTTATTTTAGAAAGGGCAGCCCCTTGGAGGTCAAGTTTTCACCATGTCATGAAACCAGCTACACACATTCCGGGAACCAAAACAGGTCAGGAGAGAAAGAACCATGAAATCCAATCAGCAACCTCCATCTCCACACTGTTCTCAGTTACACGCTTTCCTTTCAGGTTTTTACCCCTCTCATTGTTTTCAAGTCTCTTATTAACAGCTGCGTTTGGAGTTTATTTGCACTTTAATAATTTAGCGACACAAATGCCTTTTTCCCAGCTGCCCGATGCTCTCCCTGCGATGACCCGCCTTGCCAGACGGGTGACCCCAGGGAAGGACCGGGGAGATGAAGGCGCTGCCTCCCGAAGAGCTGTGCCAAACGCAGTGCCCGTACACCACCAGCTCGGCCGTTCTCCTCCCAACAGCCTGAAAACTACGTGTACAAACAATGGTCCATTACGAACGAATACCCGTCCTTCTCCCTCTTCCCCCGCCCGGAGCAAGGGTCCGATTTCACCTACAGAGCCTTCCCAGCTTTCTCAAGTCCACTGCTGGCGTTTTGGAAGCGAAAATAGCGTCAAGTCCCGGGCACGGGCACGGGCACGCACTGTTCGCTTCCCGGCTGCTCCGAAGCAGCCGCTACAAAGCCCCGCTCGGAGGGCAAAGGCTCCACAGGTTCCTCGGCGTCCCCGGCACGGACACCGCGGCCTATGGAAAGCGACACACGGAACCGCGAGCGAGAACGGAGCGCGGGGGAAGGGCCTGCCCGGCCGCTCCCGTCCTCCGCTGGGCCGCCGAGAGCCCGGAGCGGCCGGCGTCCCCCGGGGACTCCGCGGGCGCAGCCCCCAAGGCGGGCGGTACCTTGGGGGGCCGGATCTTGCAGATGCCGGTTTTCTCGGCCAGGCCGCGGATGCGGCCGATGAAGCCGAGCGGGTCGCTGAACTCCTCCCAGCTCGGCTCGAACACGGGGCACTCGGGCGGCGGCACGAACTCGGCCGCGTAGCGCGACCCGCCGCCCCCCGCCATGGCCGCAGGGGGAGGGGGGCGCCGCCGCCGCCGGGAGCGCAGGGCGGAGCGGGCGGCCGGGGGGCTCAGGGGCTGTGCCGGGGGCCGAGGCGCATCCCCCGGCGGCGCTGCCGGGCGGGGTGACGGGACGCGCTGCCGAGCGCCGCTGTCGCTGTCCCGGCCGGGGCCGCTCCCCCCGCCAGAGCCCCGCTCCTCGCGGCCCGGCCCGCCGGAAGTGACGCGTATGGCTAAGCCCTCCCCGGAAGTTTTCGAGCGTTGCCTTCCGATCCAAAAAATAGTCCCGCCGCCACGCTTCTACTGGCGAGGTGGTTTCCGCTCTCGCCGCTCCCGATGACGCCTCCGCGACAGACTCCAGCTCAAACCGACCCCGTCCGCCACCTCTCAGAGCTCTGCGAGGGGCAGGAGGAACCGGGGACTGGCGAGGGAGGGGCCGCCGCCACTTCCGCCGCGGAGGAATGTGCGACGAAAGGAATGCCTTTCACTTCCGGTTCCGCGGGGCCGCGTCGCCCATTGTCTGTGGCGGACGTCAGGAGCGCCGCCGGAGGCCCCGCCCCGTCCGTGCCCTCAGGAGCGGCCGGTCGGTACCGATGGAAGCGGCAGAGCGGGGCACGGAGCCGCAAGGACCACCGAGCCCAGCGCCGGGCCCTGCACAGCACCATCCCCAGAGTCCCACGCTGTGCCCGGGAGCGCTGGCAGGCTGGGGCTGTGCCCGCTGCCCTGGGGAGCTGTTCCCAAAACATCCTCTGGGGGAAAAACCTTTTCCTGCTCCCCCAAACCTGCCCTGGCCCAGCTCCGGGCCATTCCCTCGGCTCCTGTCACTGTCACCAAAAAGAGATTAATGCCTGCCTCTCCTCCTCCCCTCACAAGGAAGCTGAAAAATGTGATGAGGGAGAGCCTCATGCTTTTTTAAGTAAGCCTTTTTTTTTCTTGTCATACAGAAAGATCACGTCTTTAAACAAAGTGTTAAGGAATGAGGAACCCTGGCTTGTTACTGAGGAAATTGTTTTTTCTTCAGCACACTTAATAAATTAGGAAATCGTTTGGTGCATAAATGGCAGCGCTGCTAACAGGTACTACTGGGAATACGTGAGGAGGATGAGGAGCCTAAAAGGCGTCGGGATAACCTAAAGAACACATTCAATTCAGCGAGAATTTGAGCCAGTAACTTCTGTCTGCTTCCGAATGCCAGATCATTTTCAAAGGAAAAGGGGCGTTTCGCACGGCGTGTTTGGCTGCTGAGGATAATGTGGTTTTTATTTTGCCCTCACACCAGCGGGCTCGGTGAGCGCAGGCCCCGCGCTCCGCCCTGCGGCCCGGCCGCGCACGCGCCGAGAGCCCTCCGCCCGCCCCGCGACTACAACTCCCAGACGCGCCGGCGCCGAGCCGCTGCCGCCGTGTCGCGAGCGCTGATTGGCGCGAGGAGACGGCGCCGCATGAAAGGCTGTCTGTGATTGGAGGAGGCGGCGGGGGCGGGGCGCGGCGCCGTTTAAGCCGCGGCGGGCGCGGCGTGGCGGTTGTTTGGCCGTTGGGGCCGTGAGCAGGCGGCGGCGGGAGCCCCATCCCGGGGCCTCCATCCCGGGGCTTTTCCAGCGGGGATCCCGCCGGGCACCTCCCTCCGCCCGCCTGCCCCGGTGCCCGAAGCCGCCGTCCCCCGCCCACGGACACCCTGGCGCTCCGCAGGGGCGCGATGAGCGCGGTGGACTGCACGGCGGGGGCTCCTCGCTGCGCAAGGTAGCGGGTGTGGGGCCTGCTCCTGCCGGGACAGCGCGGCTCCCGGAGCCCTTCCCTTACTGCCTGCTACACCCCTCTGCCGTACGGCACCTTTTGGTCTGCTCCTGTGCCTGCTGCGCCTCCTTGTTCTTCCATCTTTCCCTTTCTGCTGCTCTGCAGCTCCGCAGTAAAGCTCTCACCTCGTGCCTGGTGGCCTCTTTCCTTACAGTGTTATTTCTCTAAGTGTACTGTTTGAGGCGTTTCTGGTCCTGCAGCAAGCTCCTGCAAGCAATACTTCAGCTTTTGCTTATTTAATGCTTTCCTAGGGTGCCCGGAGTTTTCCTGGATGTGCACTGGGGTTCTGATTCGAGCAGCTTTTGTGAGTGGCTCCATAAAGGTCACCATTGCCTCGGTGTCACCTACCAAACCACTTTCTCATCAGAATTCCTGATTCTTCAGGACCACATTCTGAACTGTGTTTTCACTAAGCAACCCTAGTCAAGCCTCTAGTCTTCATAGCTTCTGTTATTTATAGTATCATGTACAAAAAAAAGTTTGTTATACCAATATAAATAATGAACGCTTCCTAAGGTTTTGGATTTTTTTTTTTTAACTCTGCAGCTCTATTTGCAAATTTGGTGCTTATTTGAAGAGATTAAATGTTTAAATGAACTAAATACTGTTTTGAGGAAAAATAGAGTATATAATTATACATATCCTTGATGCAATTTATATAACATTGATTTGCTTTCCATGTAGCACTTGAACATAAGATTCAAGAATTTGGCAGCTTGTATTTCAGTCTTGAGAGTGGACAAGCTATGTGGGTAAGAGCATCAAGTACACCAGAAAGGAAAGCACATCGATTCCTAGATCTACACCTTAAAGTGCAGTAGCTGGTGCATCAGCTAGCCTGAATTATCATCTTTATTTGATGGTCTGTGTTCAGAAAGTGGTTTTCTCTCTGGGTGTCAGATAGCGACTGTCACAGATTGTTTTCCTGTTTATTTCACGGTGGTTGCTGCTTCTAATTGAACAACAATGGGCTTTTTATCCCCTGAGTTCTGACCTTCTATTATTTTTCTCCTCTTTTCATAGTCATCCTCCCCAAATAACGTATAAGGCTTTGCTTCCATAACATCTCTTTTATGTTTTCCATCGGTTGGACCCTCCTCCACAGCACAATACACATGCAAGCTGCTTTTTCTCAAAGTTCTTGGTTCTTCTATATGCCATGATCTCCTGTGAATGCCCAGAGAGCAGTCAAGCTAATGTGTGTTTTAAACTGAGCCTGTGTAAAAATTTAAAATCTCTTTATCTACTTTAGGAAGTGCTTTAATTTTCCTGTCTGAAGCTTACATGTCATCAGAGACTGTTTTTTTGTCCAGGCTGCCAACCCCCCGTGCCTCTTCCAGATCTGCTGAGTCCCACTCTCCAAGCCAGGAGGACTTGATTTCTCTCCCATCCGTCAGTGAGCGCTTGGCCCATCTTAACCCTTCCCAGGAGCTCCTGGAGTATTACCGCAAGAAGATTGCTGACTTCGATGAGGAACACGAGGAGCTGATAAAAAGGCTGGAGAAATACAAACAAACCTATGATGAGCAGGTTAGCAAATGAGTTTTTGAACAATGATGGATTCCATTCACAAGCTTGGTATTTTTATTCAGTTGAAAACTCAGCACAGAAGTCTTGGGATTCACCAGTAACATGGTAGAGCTAGGAAGAAAGAAGTAGATTTTGGGAGTTGATTTTAAAATCTAACTGTCTGTCCAGTGTCAAATCAAATGGAACCATGCCTGTAGGATGTTCTTCTGAAGTCCTTATATCTTCACAGTGGGAATTTTGCTTCTTTTTTTTTTATATTAAGGCCTGAGTTTAGATGCTCATTTCCCATGTGGTCCAGCTTCTTTCCCTTGCTTCATGTAGTGAAGGAATGCTGTTTTGTTCAAATTTATTAGGTTTTAATTTATAGATATAATTTGTATTTACTGTAGTGGAATTCATAAGTTTGGCTATAAGCTGTTAAACAGAAATTTGAAAGTTTGCCTTTTAAGAGGAAGAAGTCTCACAGAATATTTGCAAGATATGCAGTGCTCTGGTATGGGCTATAGCATGAATCTGCCTAGCAGTCATCTTTGTGTAATTGTGGATGGTTCTTTGGGAATAAAGCAGTCACTTCTGAGGTGATTGAGCTGCCTCCTCAAGCACTGGCCATGCTTGAAGCAGCCTGAAAGTCCTTGGGGAAGCATGTACTGTGCATCTTACTGTGGTGTGGGAAAAAGAGGGGAGGGTTGCAAAATGAATGGTTACAATGAATTCTTACAAGAATGGTTGATAGCTTCCTACACCAGGTAGAAAAAATGAGACATAGTAACTAGCTGCTCACTGCTTAGTAACTTAGCTCACTGCTAAACCATACAGATATTTTAATGTTTATTCTTCAGTGATTTATTTCAAAAGTAAATGCTGTTACAGGGGCTTTGCCAGGTTTTTGTTGATGTCAGACTCTCCATACCTGCTCCATACCTTCTGCCAGTGTGGAAGTGCAGCCGTTGGAAGCTGGAGACCCAAGCTGAGGCCTTATTTCACTGCTGTGTAGTGACAGTGATTCTCAGGGCTCTGAGCTCTCAGCTGAAACATTTTAAAATAATTTTTCCAATGCTGCCCTCATCTGGCAAATATTATAGGAAAGTAAAATAATTCTTGAGCTGTCTGTCCTATGGCAGTTCCAGACTCGGAGCACAGGTTTGTCCAGTGCTCTGATTTCAAGTACCTCCCTCTCTCCACCCAGCACCAGTTGCAGTGGGAAGTCCGCCACTTGGAAGAGGAGATTGCAGAGCTGCAGAAGGCTTTGAGTGATATGCAGGTGTTCCTCTTCCAGGAGAAGGAGCAAGTCCTCCGCCTGTACTCGGAGAATGACCGGCTGAAGCTCAGGTGGGCTGGCCTGTGGGGGAGCTGGGGCACTGCCAGCAGCGCTTCCTGCGCTGTGTTCTCAGCCACACCTGCAGTCCTCAGGGCAGCAATCATTCCACACTTCCTAGGGCGGGCTCTAGGAAATCATACCCGTGTTGGAGGCGTGGTGCAATCTCTCAGGCTGCTAAATATGTTTCCACTTACTATTCCTCTTATTCTGCTAGTAGAGGGAAGAGCAGGAATTGAACATTGGTTCAAACTTGAATTGTCTATTACAGTTTGAATGTGAAGTTTTGATTGAAGCTGGCTCTGGGGGGTTGACCTTGGCTGGATACCAGGTGCTCACCAAGACTCTTTATCACTCACCTCCTCTGCTGGACAGGGGAGAGAAAACACAAGAAAAGACTCATGGGTAAAGATAAGGACAGAGATCATTTGCCAGTTACCATCACAGGCAACACAGACTTGACTGGGGGAAATTATGAACAATTAAGTGACCAGAGGGCTGGAGCCTCTGTCTTACAAAGACAGGCTGAGAGAGTGGAGGCTGCTCAGCCTTGAGAAGGCTCCAGGGAGCCCTTAGAGCAGCCTTCTAGCACTTAGAGGGCCTACAAGAGAGCTGGAGAGGGACAGGAGCATGCAGTGACAGGACAGGAGGGGGATGCCTTTTACTGCAAGAGGATGGGTTTAGATTAGTTGTTGGCAGGAAATTCTCCACTATGAAGACAGTGAGGTACTGCAACAAGTTGCCAAGAGAAGCTGTGGATGCTCCATCCCTGGAAATGTTGAAGGCCAGATTGGATGGGTCTCTGAGAAACCTGGTCTAGTGGAAGGTTCCCTGCCTGTGGCAAGGGGCTTGAAACTAGAGGATCTCTAAGGTCCCTCCCAACCCAAATCATTCAATGAAATCAGAGTAGGATAATGAGAAACAAACCCAGATCTTAAAGCACCTTTCCCCCACACCTCTCTTCTTCCAGCTCAACTTTACTCATTAATCTTCTACCACCTCCTCCTGAGGAGCACAGGGGGGCAGGGCATGGGGGTTGTGGTCAATTCATTGCATATTGTCTCTGCTACTTGTTCCTCTTCACTCTCTTTCCTGTCCACCACTAATTTTTCCATTAAAGATTTAAGAACTTAAAACATGTGTTGGTGTGCTTTGGCACTTCTCAGGAGTGTGATAAAAAAATCTGATACAGCCCTTAGTGTAGTTTGCTTTTATAACAATGGATACTTACAACCTGAAAGAATTTTAAGTAGTTCATAACTCTTAATGCAAATTGTTTCCACCATGTGCTCTCATATCTGCCTACATAGTATTGTCATACTTGAAAAGAGAAATGCTCTGCAATCTCAGCAAAATTGGTGGTGTTCTTGTATTGGCAGCATCAGGAATGTCTTTGGGAGCTTGTTTTTAAAACTGTATTCTCAAGAACTGCAACAGGTTGGAAAACGTGCAAGCATCAACAGCTAAACTAAAAGGACAGTGTTGTCACAGTGTTGTGAAGTATTTTAAAAAAAATCTGCTGACCATTTCCTTTGTATTCCAGGGAATTGGAGGACAGAAAAAAAATCCAACAACTCCTGGCTGTACTGGGAGCAGATGCAGAAGTTACCTACTTTCATAAGGAGCCTCCACATAAGGCAAGTTGCATTTTTCTGTACCTCTCCTCTTTGGACTGTAACATGAGTATCTGTATCCCAGAGTCTGACCACAGCCCAGATCTGCCCCACAAGTCAAAGGTTGCTAAATGAGCCCAAATCAAGAGGGGTCTGTGGGTTTTAGTAGAAATGCTGAAAGGTAAGTAAGAACAAGCACACTGAAAGTAGGATCAGCCTCCTTCTGCATTCAAAACACACCTCCAGGTTGGCCTCTGAAATGTCAGATAGGAGTCTGAAGTCATCTGGCAAATGGTTGTCAAGAAGATGGCAAGAACACTAGAAAAAGGAAAAAAAGTGCAGGAAATGACTAGGCATGGTGTTTGAAGCTCAGCTGTCTCAGAATGCCTGTCTCTTAGAGCTTCAGTAAAGAAGACTGTGTCAAGGTTGCTGCAGCAGTTTCCTGGGCAGAAGACTGCTGAAGAGCCATCCCCTCCAGACAACATTGTGTTGCATATTTCAGAAATGATGTTGAATTGTTTAAATGGTAGTGCATATGATGTGCAATGTAGTTGAACCTACTCAAGAAAGTCATGAGTGACTTGGATATACAGAGACTACGATGGAAATATAGGATTTATTATGGAATAAGGTGCAGAAAAAGGCTGAAATATGCTGCATTGTTCATGGTTGCTGTGCACTGCTCAAGCTCTTCAAAAATCTTGCAGAAGCTTTAAAATTCGTGGTTTAGGGTAGCTCTAAAATTAGGCCTGTTATGTTGTATCAACCTGAAGATAAGCATTTGGGCTATAACCTGCTCTTTCATGGCCTCCTTCTTTTCAGGTGCGTTTCAGTTCAACAGTTGAGTTTCAGTATTTTTATCATTTAGCTTTTATCTCAGGCTTGTTCAGTATCTTGAATGAATGTGCTGATAAATGAAGCTTCTCTGTCTTGCTGAGACAAGGAGGAGTGTAAAAGAGGGAAATAGCATCATCTTCACCTTCCTCTTCTCTCTGTCTCCAAAATGCTCTTTTTCCTGCTGAGGGTGCTGATTTTCATCCTAATGAAGCCATCAAAGGCAGAATTACTTTCCACTTCTTCTGGTGAAAAATGTAGAGGCAGTAATGGCAAAACTCAGCTGTGATAAAGGAAACTTTTCAACATGGACATTACGGTTTTCTGTGTTTTCCTTGCATTGTGGTAGAAGTAATAAGGTAATGCTGTTCTTGTGTATATCTCATTTTAACTTTTTAAGATTTGTTCTTGACCATTGCAGCTTTGGGGAAGTAGATGCTCAGTGCAGATGTCTTGTTTCTGTAGGTTACTGTTCTGCAAAGGCCAGCAGAGACCCAGGAACGAGATGATGTTTCTAGCACAGGTACCACACCAAGCTGAGTTACAGCAGCTCAGCTCTTGCTGTTTTTGTGTGTCTGTCTCCTGTATGCCAAAATAATCCCTGTCTGTGAATGCTTTGATAAATCTCCATGAAGTTCCCTAAATGTATCTAAACGTATCCATGCAGTACCCTTGGCTTCCCTTCAACATCCTTTAAAGTAGCCTTATGTGCTCTGGTGTCACTGATGTGCCCAGCTAAGGAGGAGGCTGCAGGACCCTCACATGGCTGTTCTGGAGCTGTGCAGGTACCAGCTGGCCAGGCACCTTTGCCTCAGCCTCTCCAAGCTGTGAGGCTCTGCTTGCCTTTAGTGCAGACAGTAGTGTGCCTCCATCTGCCTACACACTCATTTTCTCATTATTGTCTCATCAAATTGACTGGAATTAGCCAACAAGCTCAAAACTCAGTCAAGCCTTGATGCTTGTGCAGCTGTGGTATCTGCCTATTCATCATTTATTTTAAGAAAACATGTCAAGTTTTCTTTCTATATATGCCAACAAAATTAGAAGAGTGTCTAAATACTGCAATATGATAGAGGAGATAAAGGTATGTGATCACCCAAAGTTCTAGAATTCTTTTCTTTCAGCTTACCCTCCTAGAAGTCCTTGTGACTGTAGCAGTGGCAACCTTTTAACTGTTCCTGTAGGCACCAGAACACAAATATGTCATGCTTAGAAGGGTTCTGCAAGTACATTGGAAAACCATTTACTTCTTTAAATTTCTTCAGTAGGCACGGAGAAGAGCACTTCAAAACTAACAGCAAAAGGAGAGAAAGCAGGAAGTTCTGAGAGATATCAAAAACATGATGAAACACTTCTACTACAGGTAAAAACATCAGCTAACTGGTGGACATAAATGCTGGCTTGCAGAAAACTAAGATAAAAATTATGCTGTGTGCTTAGATAAGTTGTAAATGTACCAGTTGTATAAATCCCTGCATCTTACTATGGATTCACACTTTGTCAGCTTACTTAGCTGTTTCTTTGCTGGGAATGTAAGATTCAGGAGCTGATTCTGGAAGCTTTATGTAAGCAGATGTTCCAGTAATGTCAACTGAAATATGCTGTCCTTAAGTATAGAATGTGTAGTTGATGTGAACTCCCATAATTTGATAGCAGATACGAATTTACATTAAACCACTGAGGATGTGCAGGGTTGGGTGTTTTGTGGAAGTGTGACAAAAGCAATGTGTTTGAGACAGTATTAGGCAGCCCCCACAAGGTGCACTGATACAATGAAATGTTCCCTTTTCTAGACTTCCATAAAAGTTTAGCTACAGGTAGCATTGCAGAATGAAAGATAAAATGTGCAGAATCATAAGCTATATGTAAAGTATGAGGAAGGATGAATCAAGAAAAGCAAATAATGGACAAACTTGTACAGCAGATGGTGGTGGTTGTTGTTTTCATTATTATTATTATTTGTTCAAGCAAAGGTACAGAAGTGTCTCTGCATATTCCACTGCATTTGCTAGATTTAAATTGTGCAATTTAAATTTTAACAATATAAAAAACAAAAGTGTGAGAAATTAGAACTGCCAAAGGTGTGTTATCAGGTACAGTTTTTGACCTAAATCTTGGAATTTAAGAGATTTGCAAGGAGAGGAGCAGAGCTGGTGTGAGGGCTTGTTCTGTAATGCCTTTGTTTGTTTGTGCAGGTGAAGGCCCTGCAAGCTCAGCTGGAAGAACAGACACGATTAACCAAGGAACAGGTTGAGGCACTTCTCGAGGACAGGAGGATTCAGATGGAGGAGGCTGAGGTCCGGCATCGGAGGGACCAGGACAAGATAAAAGCTATAACAGAAAAGTGAGTGTGGGAGCATGGCCAGGGTGCAGTCATGAGATGAGATGAGTAGAGAGGGAGCAATAGAAATGTTATGACTTGCAGTGCTTCCTGCAGCAGGCAGAAAAGCAAATTATGCAGCCATCTGGTAGTGTGTGTGGAAGATGAGTGGAATAATCTGCTTATTAAAAATCCTCTCACAAAAGCACTTCTTTCATTAGATGAGAAGAGTTAAACTCACATTTAGACCACCTGGCTTCTCCTGTGCTTTTTCTGACTTGCAGTGATGACTGATGAAATTAGGGTAGGCACTAGGAAAGAAGTTAACTCCACTGGGTTCCCTTTTTGCAGGCTCCACAAAACCCAGAATCTCTTATATGAGAGTACCCGTGACTTTCTGCAGCTCAAGTTTAATACCAGAGCCAATGAGAAAGCGTGGATGGCAGAGAAGGACAGTCTGTTGAGGAAACTGGCCAAAGATCTGGATCACCTTGTTTTCAGCACTGAGTCAGGAAAAAAGAAACAGAAAGAGCTGAAGAAGATGATTCAAGAAAATGATGGAGCTTCAAAACTCCAGAGCAGAGAAGTAAAGGTAATTTTATTTGTTTGTTTTTGTAGAGGCTCTTTAATGGTTTTTGACTAGAAAATTGCAAACACCTTGATTTTGGCACAATAGACAGTCACTAGGAGCAGTTTCAAGGCTGTACTGGAGTGCCTTAAGTTTTATTATTGTTGGCACTAATCTAAATAAAAAACCTCTCCTGCTTCAAAATCAGCATAATTTTCAAATTTCAGGTAAAATGTATAGCTAGGATTAATAGTAACATGTCACTGTCAGTTTCTTCCATGCCCAGAATTAATTCTGTAAGCCATGTGACAAGTGGGGCCAACAGTTTTTAACCTGCTGATTGCATGTGGCTCTCTGTTCCTCTCTCAGCTAATGGTCATGGAGTGCTGTGTGTGGATCTTCCTTGCTGCTCTCAGGGGAGAATGGCTCCTCTCACTTGGTGCCTTCCAGCTCTTCTCTAGCAGTCTCAATTTTTATTCCTCTTCCACTTCCAGTGAGAAGCTGGGAGGTTGGAATAAGGAGTCAGAAAGTAAACAAGTAACAGGGAGTTGTTTCCATCTAGCCCTGAACTGCAGTACTGGGCAAGCGGCTGTGAAAGGGGAGTTACAGCCTTAGTTCAATGTCATTGTTAATGATGGGCAGTCATACAAAACTGGTAACTTAATTCAAGGGTTTTGGTAATGGGACTGATGTTAGAATATTGTCCTCACATACTTATGAGCTCTAGTTCCAGATGTTAATTTTTATCTTCCTGTCACACTGGCAGTGTTATCACACTTGCATGTCCAGGGCAGGGGAAGTTTTGTAAGCAGAGTCTTGAGTTAATTCTTTGTGTTCCTCCTGTGTCCTAGTTCCTGCAAGACAAGCTAACTCAGGAAAAGCACCTGTCACACATGTACAGAGAGCAGTGTGTCTCCCTGGAAGGGGAGGTGGCTAGGATCCGTGAGGAGAGAGATGCTGGCAAAGAACTCTTTAAGGTAATTAGTCTGTAATCACCTGCTGGCTGTGAGATGATCTTGCAGCTTTTATTTTGTACAGCCTATTGAGTTTTCATCTCCATAGGATCGTTCAGAGAAGATGATGAAGCGCCTGAAACTGATGACTCAGAGATGTGAAGCCTTGGAAAAACGTCGGAGTATGGAAGTAGAGGGCTTCAAGAATGATGTTAAACAGCTGCAGCAGAGACTGAAAAATGTAGAGAAGCAGATTTATAAGGTAGCAGCAAAGCTTTTCTGAGGCAGACTGTTGGGGGATTATCCTATAGAGGTGTATTCTCAGTATTTAATGTAGTTTTTCCCCTAGGGTTAAGGAAATAATTTCTTTTATAAGTGCTCCTTTAAATATCAGTGTCTGACAAAAATTGCCTCCTCTGTATTTTATAAAGCAAAAAAAGATTTGTCATTGTTTATCAATTAGGCATCAAGCTTACCAGGATGTCTTGGCTATACATTAGCTGTGTATTTTTGTTTCCACTCTCAAGAGTTCATATGTGATACCTGTAGCTTACTTAGCTGTCTCAAAATTGCAAGGCAGTAGTTTGATTCAGAAATTTATCCTGCAAAGAGAATAATTTTTGTTTTCTTTGTGAGAGCCATAGCGTTTGGTTCTGTTCCAAAGAGGTAAGATCATTCTTAAGTATTGTTAACATTGTTTATTACTTTAATATGTCATTTGTGACTTTGTGAAAATCACTGCAGAAGCAATGGCTGGAAGCTGAAGCTGTGTTCTCTGCAGTAGCATCCAGATGTGTAGATGAACATCAGAAGAGCTTAGAGGGAAAGGCACAACCTTGATGTTGTTTGGAGTTCAGGATGAGACACTTATCTATAATAAGCTTGGCATAGCTTAGACTTCCCTGCAGGAGTCTGGCAGTGCCACCGATTCATTCTTTCCCTGTACTTTTGACACACAGTTCAGTTTATGCAGACTAATGCATTTATTTTGATTAAAATAATCAATTTTTTATATATATATATATAATGGCCTGTAGGTTTTTCAAGTCTATTCTTTAAGGACTAACAGCAGTATATGAAAGGGGGAAGCGTGCATGATGCCTTTACTTCAGACTTGGATGTTTTTTATCTGTGGGTGTGCTCCTCATTGTATTCTCCATTTCTTAACACTGGTAACCACAAGAGGGCAGAGGAACAAAATACTTGCAAGAAGTCTCCAGAGTGATCGTGCAATCCTTCTCATCACTTGAGGCTCAAAATGACTAGAGATAACTAAATTTCCTCATTTGCATATTAAAATCTTTGGCCAAGAACTACATGATGACACAACAAGAAACCATAATGGGTCAAGAGAATAGAGGGAATTTAGAGCAGCTTCCAGTGCTGTGCCCTTGAAAGGTGCTGGGCTGGCATGCTATCCAGTTGCAGGGTGACAGGAACTGTCAGCCCTGGCCAGCTTGCCATCAGGAATTCTGATTATCCAGCAGCCTTTGTTCAGCACAAGCCACGTGGCAGTGCCTGAGTCAAGGTGTTGGACTCGAGCTGCTCCTGAGTCCTGTGCAGTTCAGAGGCAGCAGCTCAGCCACAGCAGTTAAAACAGCTCCACTTTCCATGGCAAAAGATGGGATGTCATCTTAGCTCCTGAGGTACATAGAACTAGATATGAGTTACTTGATAAATACTTTAACTTGCCCCTTTTTGTGTGTTTCTAAATAATACAGGAACTAGAAAGGAGTCAGCATGGTTATTTTCTATTAAGATTTCTTCCTTGCCAATACTATAGCACAGCAGCACAGTGTTATGAAAGCTTTGTTCTTTATTTTTGGCTCTGGAGCACCTTTCTGTTGGTGATCTGTATAATCCCAGTGCTATTAACTTACACCTCCTCTGTGCTGGCTACAAAGGGTCTCCTTTAGAGTTCTCTCCCTTATATACTTAGCATAATACTCCCCAAGTCGTATTCTGTACAGCTTTGCTTTTTTTAATCTGTTTTTCTCTTTGTTTTTAGGTGGCTTTGCATTTGGGACCAGACCAGGATCTTGCAATTCTACGTGAGGTCCGCCAAGGAAACAGGCTAACACGTAAAATTCAAGGAGAACTAAAAGACTTAAAAACAAAAATTTACATCTTAGAAGATGAACTACGGCACTGCTGAAGCTGAATTATTATCTGGCATCCTGATTTTAGGAATAGGACATTGCTAGGCTTGACTAGTGACACACAAGAACAGCTCCTGCTCGTTTGTTTCCTGGCACCCATTGACAGAAGGTTGAGGAAAGCTGCAGTTCATGTCATAAGTGTACAAGAGCCATTCCTAGTGTACCAGATTATATTGCTGTTGGAGCTGAGATGGCACCTGATAAAACTGACTTTAAAAGTACCTGATGACTGATCCATCAGGAGTGTGTGTATGCCTGTGTCTTTGTGCTAGGGATCAGTGTATACTGTCCTTTGCCTTTATTTGGGGCATATTATAGATCACATACATGATTGTAATGAAATTACTAACCATAGAAGGATCTACTTGAGGATCTGAATTTTGGCTGACATTTTCCTCTGTGAGAAGCAGCTTTTAAAATAGTTTATATAATTACTGTTTTGATGCTTAGCACCTCAGGATGTAACTGAAAATTCTCATATAGAAAGTCTGTATTGAAATGTTTTACATTTGACTCCTGGACAGGATAACTTTTAAAATGACTCCAGTTTGCTTGGTTTTAACCTAATTGGAACAAACCTAACTGATTTAATATGGTGGGAAAAGATAACCCATTATAGAACTCTTCTTAAAGGATGAGCAACATTTGCACAAGTTCTGAATGCCTGGTGGGGAGAGAGGTACTACACAACTGAAATTCATCTTTTCTTCCCCTTCCTCAAGGTTTTTTTTACACACAGAGGAAGCCCTTAACAAAGGGGGTCTCATATCTTCCTTAACCACCCTATTGTCTTTGTAGCTCTAAAGAAGATCATGGTTTTGTGCAGAGAAATCATTCAGCTTTTGCTGCAGCAGTTGCTGCTACTGAGCTGTAACAAAGTGGAGTGGAAGAGCAGGTGCCCAGTTGTTACTTGAGAGCTGTAACTGCTGTAGCCAAAGCTGTAGTGTCAGCAAATCTTGTCCACCTTGCAGCCTGAGAGCAGACCTGTAGTGGAGAAGGGATTTCAATGCCCCTGTTTCCTCTTTTACCTTTTTTTACCTTGTTTCTGAAGTATACACCACACAGGCTGCTAGCACTTCCTGTCCCTTTGGGAAGAATTTAGTGTGTGAAAGCAGATAATTTCTCCTGGGTGTGGAAGTGGCTGTGCAGATCCTCATTCAGTGTTTCAGGTAGATATGGAAAAGACAGATGTTTATGTGCTGTGAAGGTTTGGAGAATTGTTTTTACAGATGAGCTAAAGCAATGCAGGAGGGGAAATGCCCTTAAGATGTCCATACCCACTTCAGTTGTCTTAACCTTTCTGTGACAAGCCTGCTGTCCCTTCTGGTCCTGTACTGTGGCTTTTATTCTGTATGTGCTCTCCAGGGCAGTTGACCACAGACTTCAGAGGGAGTGGCTGAGTCTGTCCCTGGGTGCTCAGCTGCTCTGCAGCTTGCAAGGAGCTTTTTAAAGGAAGCTGCACTCATCAGTTGAGCTGAAAACACTGAACTGTTCAGGAAGGGACAACTCAGGTAAGGAAGGGGATTTAATCCATCATCCAGTCTCACTGTCTCCTAACTGGCTGGTACTTAGAGAAATCAAGCTAATTGAGGTGAGTTCATCTGTGAAATAACATACTACAGGTTTGAAGGTAAGATATCAATCCTGTCACAGGGCCTAAAAGGCTGCTTCTGAAAATTGCTGTATAATAAAGCCTTAGCCACTCATTCAGCAGGGTCCATCTACTTGAATTCAGCTGATGGGAACCTAGCAGCAAGGTCTCAAACCTATAGAATCCTGTTTATTTTCAACTCTTCCAAGTTAAAAAATTGCCTGTGAAATGTCATTTTCCTCACTTGAAAGCCATGAAGTTTATCTGGGTAAAGACTTCAAGCTTTGGCATTCAGGTTTGTAAGACTGGGAGGAAGTATTGGGGGAAGAAGGATGTAAATGTTTAATTTCCTGTCTTCCTTACCAATATTCTTTAGACTTCAGAAAGACTGCACAGACTAAAATGACAACATTCCTAATATATCTGCTAGTGTATCAAAATCAAAGTGAAGTTTGAACATGATTCTTAATATGTCACTAGGCTATGAACACTTCCTATGTGAGGGGGTGGGAGGGAAATTGTGGTATTGTTGCTCTGTAAATGCATTTTATTTGGAAGCTTGGATATTTTTCCAAGCACAGGAAGTGCAGAGTATTGTAGATGCTCTTTCTGTGAGACATCACGTGGTCCTGTGAAATGTTGCCAAAACAAATGGGGACCTTCATGCCAAGAACTGCTTTAAAGAGCCAAGTGCTTCCCACCACTGACAGCCACCCTTTAAAATGTCCACTGCAAAGGGTTTCCTGGGAGAAGTTCCACTACCTTCATTACTCATCTTTTTCTACAGTTTTTGGGTAGAAATCAAAACATATCATTTACTCCAAAGATTGATTAGTTTTTTTTTGCTAATTGAAGTTAGTAATGTGTGACTTGTATCATTTCAATACAGCTAAAGCCAGGTTATGAGTGTAGGAGCACAGAATCTGAAAGATTTGCAAAATGTCTGCTGCTAAGATTAGAATAAAGGTTAGAACTGGACAAATGCTCTTCCTGTGAGCCAAGATAATAAAACATCCCTTGCATAAGCAGGAGAAAAATGAGGAGCAGGGGAAGCCTTATTGTATTTAAGAAATAAAGGAGTGCCTACTTTTCAGAAGGAATGTTGAAATATTGGTTAAGGCACAGAACCACAGATGATTCAGAGGAAGAGAAAAGGTTGTGCAAGAGCTCATTTTGTCTTGCATTAAAAGGACTGATTAATATGTGTCTCTTGGAGACTGAAAACCTCCCAAAGGCCTCTCTGTCCTAGCAGGGCAATGCTGAGCAACAACAAATAGCCTGAACCTGAAGTTAATCTTAAAAAGGCACACATTTTTAACAGGAAGATTGTGCTTTTTCCCCTTATTATAACAAACTAGGTGTGGAGATAACAAATTCACCGTCTCTATCTTCAAATCAAAACATTATTTCACCTCTGGAGAAGGCAGCTTGTTTTAATAAGTTACTGGGTTTGACCCATTAGAACTTAATGAAATATAATGGCATGAGCTAACAGGAAATAATTTAGTGGTTCCTTCTGGCTTCCAACCTGTGATGTATTTACATGCAGTATTTGTTGGAGTTTTTCAGTTTTCATGTAGCTGCTTTAATTATAGGGGTGTGCTGTGTCAGCTAAACCTGCACAGCAAGGTTACACAAGGTAAAACAAAACCAAAACTTAAAAAAATCCCTGGTGATCTTCCTATATCCCAGTCTGTGAATTGGTGTGACTGCACTGAGGCAGACCAACACTTCTCACAGGTGTTAGAATGGGTCTAAACAGTAATATAATATATTGTATGTATGCAGTGGCTGTATTTAAATAGCTTTTGTAAATAGGATTATCAGTTCAGAAACCCATACATGTTGCCACTGTGGATGGACTCTCTGGGCAGCCTGATCTTCTGCAATTGAAATGTTTCTATGTAGACCAGGAATTCTTTGATAATCAGATAGTATTTGTGAGTTTAGCTGGGAGCAACATGCCTGTGGACTTTGTTCTGGTAGATCTGTTCATACTCATGCAGAGTGATGTTGTTCAGACTTTTAATGAAAGCTCACAACCACATTTAATGTGATGTGCTAGAATGTGTTTGTGCCTGCTCAAAATCCTAATAAAGGTGTCCTATTTCTCCCCATTCAAAGTGGTATCATAGGCCATTAGTATATTATGGACATTTTAAGAGTTTGCTTTCTAATTTTTCTGCAATATTTTGCATTTCTATTTTCTGGTTGCTTTAAATTGTAAGAAAATATCCCCTTTACTCCCTAAAGAGTTTTCTTTAAATATGCAAGTCTAGCTGTAGGAATATACACATTTTTAGTCTGTGGACTGTGCAGGTTTAAAAAATGGGATTATGCACCAAAACATTTTTGGACACAGTGTATAAAGTGTGAGTGGTGGGAGCTGCAGTGATACCTTTTGACTGCTGTCTTTGTAAGGTTTCAGACAAAAAGAGCAAAGTTTAGATTCTTAGCTTGCATAGAAAGTTAAGGACTTCTGTCCAAAGCAGGCCATCAGAGGTAACCAATATTTAACCCCCTGGCAGGAAACATTGCTGCTGAGCTGAAGGATTTGAGAGGAGTGTGGTGGGCTCCTGGTATTTCCCATTTAGCACCAGGTGAGCTGCTGGAGAAAGGGCATCTTTGAATATGGGGTAGAGTGGCTGCCCTTCAAGTTAGCTCCAGAAACACAGCTTGAAAACAGAGCCCCCAGCAGGGTTGGCTCTTCACTTGCACTGACTAAATTGCATATTTTAAGAATTGTGATGCTGTTGGACTGGGGACAGATGTGTAAATATAGATTATTTGGGTTTATTCAGAAAACCCAGAAGAGCTTTTAACACAGAAGTGCTTCAATGTTAAAGCAAGACAATTATTAACTGCACAGGCATGAAGGGATTCATTCTTGAAATGGGTTTGATTTTAATAAAAAGCTCAGGATTTCCCCTGGTGAAGCATGTCTGGGATTTGCTGAATGCTCCTGTGTTGATTCAGAGATTGCTTTCCTTTCACTGTAGACATTTATCTCAGTATGGCATCACTTCTAAACCAGCCAGTACAGACATTTTTCCTCTTCAGTCCTGGCTGGGCTGGGCAGGGAACGCTGCTCATCTCTGAAATGTCTCTGATAACAGGGCTGTGATGCATCTTTGGGACTTCTTGAAAAGTGAGGATGATCAGCACAGTCACTTAAAATATTGAACAAGTATTATGTTTAAGACAGGGGAAGGAAGAAATTATGCAAGACTAGATTGAAAACATGGACTGTAAAATACATATATTCATCTTTCGTTACAGTAAGTATCTAAAGCCTGTGAAGTCTCTCCAAAGTTCTCAGCTTAAAGTACAGAAAAAGCTTTTCCAGGAAGTGCCAGTGTGTGCTCTGGTTATCAAGAGATTGTTCTGATGTGTAGGAAGCAATTCAGGTCAAGAGCTGGGGCAGGACCTGCAATCAAGAGCTGCTCCCAGAGGCACTGGGTGAAGTTCACATGAAAACGTGTTCTGGTGCCAGCTGGAAAGGAGGGACAGCCACTTCTGTGTCACTTTACCTGGGCAGTGAGGACCCCAGAGCTGTGCAGTGAAAAGACAGGATCATGAATGAGGTTTCCACCCAGACTGAGCTGTAGAGAGCAAAGGGATCCTGATCCCACCAGCCAAAGTCATGGCTGTGTGTGCAGCAAAGGAGGTCACAAACATCAGGCCATTCAAATGCTGGCAGTGTAATTGTGCTGGTAAAACACAACAAGTCAGCACAACCCAGGAAATCAGCACCACTTCACTGCTGAGAGGCTGTGAACTGTGGGCCACACTGATTCCCTCACAGCCATGTTCAACTGCAGCACTGACAGGGATTTTTCTGGGATTGCTTCACCAGCAATGCCTTTTAGAGCCCAATCAAGTCCTGAGGAGCCAAAAAGAAAAATAGTGGGGAGCTGTGTCTTTAGAAACTGCCTATTCCTCTTAGAAACACTTCTGCCTTTGAGCCATTTTGATGAAGAATGTTGAGATGAAGTCATTGTTTGTGCTTCAGAGCACAGCTGAGGTCAGGAGGAGGAGTACAGAGCCACCAGGGTGGTGAAGTCAGGGACAGTTGGGTATCTTTGGTGTGGAACTTGTAATTAGTGTTGAAAATTACACAAGAAAGAAGGGAAGGAGCAAGGGGCAGATAATTGAACCTTTGGGGAGCCCACAGAGAAACAATGTTGGCATGGAGCTAAAGGTGATTTACAGAACACACAAACAGCTGTTAGATCACTGGAAGCAAAAGCACAACAAGGAGAGGCAGAGATGCTGAGAGCTGGATCTCAGAGGGGTGAGCCAGGAGGAACAGGAGATGTGCAGTGAGTGCTGCACTTGTATCAAAGGCTGCTTTTAGTGTGGGGAAGCATAGCCAAAATAGGAAATAAACAGCAGCTCCAACAAAGCCAACACATGCTCCAGCTGGCTCCTCGAGCAGAGTCAGTCCCTTTGAAGTGGGTATTCAGGGTAGGCTGGGAGAGATGTGTCCTCAAGGACATGTGTTCACCAAGGATGGTCCCTCAGGCAGGCAGCAGTGTCAGCTCCCTGTCTGGGTCACCTGTCCCAGCACAGACCCTGCTCCTGCACCACCTCACCTGAACATCTCAGCTCCTCCTGTCCCTGGAGAGCTGTCCCAACACAGACCCTGCACCTCACCTGAACATCTCAGCTGCTCCTGTCCCTGGAGAGCTGCTCCAGCTCAGACCCTGTTCCCTGTTCCTCACTGGAACACCTCAGCTGCTCCTGTCCCTGGAGAGCTGCTCCAGCTCAGACCCTGTTCCCTGTTCCTCACTGGAACACCTCAGCTGCTCCTGTCCCTGGAGAGCTGCTCCAGCTCAGACCCTGTTCCCTGTTCCTCACTGGAACACCTCAGCTGCTCCTGTCCTGGAGGCCTGGTCTCCACACTGCACACAGGGTGCACGAGGGAGCTGCAGCTCTGGCCATGCTCTCGTGTCCCTTGGGATGCCTGGGGATTTGAGGCTGTGAGAGTACTAGTGGACTTGAGATAAAAACAATTGTGAGGTGGTTTTAAACATCACTGCCAGAACCTTATCCCTGGACATCTGTTCTGTCTGCAATGAATAGGTGGCCCAAAATGAGTTATTTTAAGTACAGTGCAGAGCTATTCAGGTTTATGAGTTCACTTTTTATTACACATTCAGATTAATTTGTTCATTAATACTGTTCTGTTGTAACTATATTGTAACAGATAGCACCATGCCATGGTCATTTCCTTAAGCTTTTTCTCCAGGGACAAGATGTTTTCTGTATCACAGCACAGTTCTATCAGGAAAGTTTCTTTAGAAGTTGACAATGCTACTGTGAGCCTTTACTTTCACTTTTCCCTTCCCTCCATTTTAGTACAATGTTCACTAGAGAAATATGTGATTGCTTATCTTAATATCCAACGAAGTGCAGTTGTTATTTTTCAAGCATGTTTGTTTAAGAAATGCAGACAACTCTCTGCTAAGAATACATCATTCAATTCTCATTCTTTAAATGGCAAAGTTTAATTTAGACCTGTATTTATTAGACACTTTTCTTAGTATTTTCTGTCTTTTCTGGAACAAATATAAGAACTTGGTTTATTTCTCTCATGCTGGATAAACCTCAAGAAGCTCTAACAGGGCTGTGCCCTCGTGAGTCCTGCCTTGTAGTGATTAAACCACGCACAGCTCCCTGTTTTCAGCTGTGTGGGTGCTGCTGGGGTCTGGCTGTGGGCAGCTCTCCCTGTTTGCACTGGAGGAATCACCCCTATTATTCCAGCTCGGATGGTGGATGTGCATCTGCAGCCTCAGATGGGGCAGGCAGGAGGAACACGAGCCCTGGAGCCTCTGAAGCTGCACACTGGACCTGGTCCCAGGGGGGCTGGGGAAGGCCAAGGACAGAGCCACTCACCAGGCTTTGTTTTCTGCTTGAGAAGCATCTCTGCAGCTCTGCACTGGGGCACAAGGCCCTGGATGTGCTTTCCCTGAGCGAGAGAAACCTCCCCAGCACAGAGCTGAGGGGAGACACTGGTGTGAAGGAAACCTCTCATCCCTTGGTCCTTCCCAGCTGTGTGGCAGGCTCCAGCAGCTGCTGGGCTGGGGCCGTGCTCTTCAGCCCTTGGTGCTGGGGTGTGGATGCTGTGCCAGTGTCACCCTGTCCCTGCTGGGGCTCACACCGCTGCTCCGTGTCCCTCACTGCCACTCAAAGGGCTTCTGGCACCTTTTTAAAGCTAAAGAACAGCAAGTGTCCTTTTGTGCAGCCTCAGGCTTCAGAAGGCTGCTCTGAATAGGGGTCTCAGAAAAGAAAAGGAGTACCTTTATCTCATTAATTTTAAAAACCAGCTTCAGGCTGAGAGTTCCTGTTGGTGGTCCCACACAGCACAGGAGCTGCAGCTGGGCAGGAGTGGGGCTGTGAAGGAAAACAGCTGCCACCAGCGACCCAACACCCACATCATTTTGGAAAGGGGTGACTCTGGGCTGGCTCCCCAGCTGGATCCACATCCCAGATGTTATCTCCCATTTTCCTTCACCGAGGAGGAATCCAGCCTGCACCTTCCAAGACAACTTGGTGGTGCGAGTGAAACCAACAGCATGGGAAGGACTCTGAGAAGTCACTTCAAAAGCGTGCTTGAGACATAGAGTGAAGCAGCAATTTCAGCCGGGGAAGGTCCTGGTGTTCCTGTGAGCCTGACATCCTCCCGATGAGGGGTGTGACGGTGTAACATCAGCTTCGGAGGCTTCAGCAGCCTCCTCCTCCTCACCGAGCAATGCCCTTCCAAGTACGTGCACCTGTTGCACCAGGTGAAAGACATTTTCAAATGGATTCATCTCTCTGAAACAGCGTGAATTTGAACGGTCCCCCCTCGTTCTCGTTCCTCCCGGCAGAGGAGTTATCCTCTCCCGTCCCCTGGCCGGGGGATGCTCCTGCCGCCACGGGAGCGGCTGGCGGCGGCCTCTGGGGCTTCCTCCGGCAGCGAGGCGGTTTCTGCGGCCGGGCAGGAGCGGACCCCGGGCGGGGCGGGGGCAGAGCGGGGCCGGAGCTGCCGGGGGGGCTCCGCCCGCACCTGGGTCCGCCCCGCGCAGGGGGAGCGGCGGGGCC
>NC_031773.1:69519971-69524686 GCF_001522545.3 Parus major | reverse complement strand
GCTCCAGGTGCTGCGGGCTCCCTTTGCTCCCTCGGCCCGCCGGCTCTCTCTCTCCCCCCGTCGGGAGACCTGCCCGAATGGGAACGAGCCGCAGAGCCCTGGGTGTCCCTCGCTCGGGTGCCCGGGGCGAGGCTGCCAGGGCGCTTTGGGCGCTGCTCTGGGGCAGGAGAGGCGCGGGCAGAGCCGGAGGAATTCACACCCTGCAGAGACGGGATCGCTCCGGACAGCCCTGCGGGAGCTCAGGCCGAGGGCAGCGAGCTCCACTGCTCTCTCTCGAGTGCAGGAAAATCCCCTCGGTGCCGTGGACATTCTTCAGCTTCTCTGTTTTGAGTTACACGAAAGTTTTGAATGGCGCAAGGTTTTGTAAAAAGCTGTGATGTTGCTGCTGTTCAATTGTTTCTTTAAACAATACCAGTACTTGGTACTATCCTAATTTGAAAGTAGTTTTCAAGCACACGTTAGTGTTTACCTGTAGATACTTTGCAGTATTTCGATCCTTTCATTAGGTGTTATAAAACTCCCAATCCTCACTCCTGCCAGTCAGGCTTGGTCTCGGTCTCAGAGCTTTGGACTCTGGCTGTGCAAGGAGCACTGTGAATGTCTCCTGCCACAAAGTCCATTACAGGACTTCAACCTGTACCTTTGCTCTGTGTTATATGTGATAGTAAGGCTAAAAACACGTATTTATTACTCCAGCAGTGTAATTGATCTGATTTCTTTGGCTAGGATAAAACCTCTAGTAATAATCCTCTTTTTATGCCTGGTGGAATGAGAAGATGAGTTGTCCTACAAGTCTACTTTGCATTACCTCTTCCATGCAATCTCACCATGCCTTTTACTGTACATCACTTGGGCAAAACCCCAGTGAAATTCTGAGAGAAGATTTGTACAGGTGGGCAGAGGGCTTGTGTAGCAGGGAGCAAACCACTGAGAAGTGTTTAAAGCAGTGCTTATAGGGGAGGGTGACACTGAGTCGGGTGTTTGGAGTTGTTCAGCTGCTGGTCCTTTCACTGCCAGCAGTGCAAAGGGAGAAGGAGGGCTGGGAGAAATGGGCTGAGAGAGCAGGGACAGCAGAGACGTGCAGGAAAAAACAACTTTCTTAGTGAATTGGGTTCTTTGCTTTAAGACAGGGTTATTTTTACATCTCTGTTACAAAAGTCATCCTGTTTTAAGACCAAAACTGGAAACAGTGTGATGACTACAGTTACTACCAACTAAAACAGAACATGAACAAAATAATTGCATTATATTAAAGTTCAATTATATAAAGTTCCAGGTTCTCCCCAGTCCACCAGAGACGCTGCTGCTCATTGCAAACAGGAGGTGTTTAAATGCTGCTGGAAAGGGTGGGAGGGTAAAATCCTCTGGCAGGCAGTTCCTCACGGCTCAGCATCACAGAGGGCTGTGGTCACACTGGGCACTTGGTGTCATGTTTTCTTGGCCTTGTAGCCAGAATCCTGGAACCTGCTAACAGGAGGAAGGTTAATCTGTGACCTTCCCCACCCTTCCTCTTGCCTTCCTACCTCTAAAAGCCTGTTTTGTTTTAAGAGAAATCAGAAATCTGAGCAGAAGACAAATAGTGTTTGTTTTCTTCTGGCTGTTAAAACCAAGTAATATTTTTTTCTCTGGGGACAGGGATGGCTGTGTTTGTGACTCCAAGTGGTGCCTCTTTCCAGGATCCCAGGAAGCTGGTGTAGGGGAGAGTGATTCTGCAAGCAATTAATAGTTTCCCCTTGTTTCAGCATTGCTTTCTGTTGCATGTCCCAGGTGGGAATCCTGGGTAAGTCACTCCTGGGACCGACCAAGAGCTGCACCTCAACTTAGCTGATGCAACAGCCTCCCAGTTATTAATGATAAAACACAAAAGCTCTTTGTTGGGCAATTTTTCTAGGCAAAAGGCTAAAAGGCTTCTCCACTGGGGCCAGAAAGATGAAAAGCTGCTGGGCTTGAAAGATCTACAGGAGATCAGTGTTTCCATCTCCTGTATCTGTTACGGAGTTTCCTCTTGCCTCCCTGAAAGGCATCCTAGTGCAGCCTGTGTATGGAAAGCCAGGTGTGTTTTCTCTTTCCAGAGAAGTGATTCCTCCTCTTGCAAAGCTGCAAGGACCCAGAGAGAATATGACTTTTCCTCTCAGCATGAGATGGAGCACCAGCCCCTCTGATGCCCCCACACCATCCCTGCTCTCAAGTCTTAGAGCAAGTCCTGTTCAGGCATGGTGGATCCTCCTGAGCTTTGTGCTCCTCTCCTACCCCCACATCAGTGTGTGGTGAAGAGAGCAGATGTCAGAGGCCCAGGGGCAGGTGTTTGAGTAAGTGATGCTTAAAAATGTGGGGTCCTGACTGTCCTCTCTGGAGGTATTTGCAGCTCTGCTGTGCAACGAAGTCGGGTGTATAAAATAGTTTGGATAAAAGTGCATAAGGAGTTTAGGAGAATATCCTGTAATCATCAGTACCCACTGGCATTCATGTTTCATCACCACGTGCTGGGAGAGTCTGGCACGAGGGAAACTTTGCTGTAGTGTTAAAGTCAAAGGTGGAGAGATCAGCCTGAGGTGCAGAACTTGTGCCTGGTGTACCCCATGGCTTGGGATTTCTGTGTGCCAAAGCTGGTCTGGAAAGTTGAGCTTTTTGGGAGCTTGGGATGGGCTGGAAGAGCACAGGGGGTAGTATGGGCTCTTGTGAGTGATGGCTTTCCTTTCAAGGTGCTGCTGAAATGAGTAGTTGGTCAGGTAAAGGAAAGAACTGTTTTTCCCTTGTGATGTGAGTGTGTTAGGGTGATATTCCTCCATTTCTTCCCAGGGAGCCTTGTTGGCAGCAGGGCTGTTTGCTCATGAGTAGGAGGGTGTTTCTGTTGAGGGGTTTGCCTTTTTGTTCCTTTTTTTTGGTAATTGAGCATGTTTGGCTGGTTTGCTGCCCAAGAGGGGTTTTTAGGAATCTTAGCCATGTTTACAGCTGAGTGAAGAGAAACAAGCAGGCTGCTGTGAGCTGAAGATAGGCACACTCTCCTCACATGAAACATGGTCTGTTGTCATCCAAAGCAAGTTGTAACAGGCAGGACAGTGCCTCCCTGCCAGGAGCTGGAGGCAGTGTGCTCACTCCTGCTGCTGACAGGCACTAACCTCTGGAACAGCCTTCCCACGAGGAATGTGCTCCTCATCTTTACCAGCTGCCACACAGCACACCTGGCTCCTGCTGGAGATGGGGAAACTTTATTATTTCAAGGGTGGATGAGGTGTTGGGCAGGGAGAAAACACAGAGAGCAAGTCCTGCATCCTGCCTTTACTGCTGTACTGCAGCTGGCTTGGCAGCAGGGGTGCAAGGGACAAGGGCAGGGAGAGGAAAGCCCTCATCCCAAAACAAGGAAAGCCCTCATCCCAAAACAAGGAAAGCCCTCATCCCAAAACAAGGAAAACCCTCATCCCAAAATAAGGAAAGCCCTCATCCCAAAATACTGCCACTCCCCAGAGCTGCTGCAGCGCTGTTTGGGTGGATAAGGTGTGCCTGAGGGAGCAAGGCTGGTGCCTGTGTTTGCAGGCCCCCCTTGCTCTGAAATCTTGTGTCAACAGAGTGAAAACACAGCCCCATCCCTGGAGGAACTTGGAGGTGAGGTCGTTCCCAGCCACTGCTGTGCAGAATCTGTTTTTTCTGCTGCAGAGCCCGTGGTGTTTCAGGAGTCTATAAATCACTTGCAGTGACTCCTTTCATTGCAGGTGTGTGTGTGACACTCTGAGCCAGGCACAAGGAGGGTGTTCAGGACCAGGCTGGAATCCTGGGAGGTGCAGCTTGTAGGAACAAGGAGTTGGGGGCCCCTTTTTTAACCTGTCCTTCCCAAGTGCTTCAACCTCCCCCTGTTCCTCCACATTTTATTGTTGTGAGTAAATAACGCTGGGAGTGTGCTGTCTTCCCCTCTTGGGCTGTGTGAGTGGTTTGTGTCTCAGCATTTCAGAGTGCTACTTCTCTCACTCAGGAGTGCACACTCCCACTCTCTCAAGTGGAAAATAGGAGAGGCTCAGGAGAAACTATGGAAATGTGCAAATAAAGAAATCCTTATGGCAAGACTTCCAACTCCCCAGTATTTACATCTTCAGGGTCCCTTTGCTTTCCCAGGACAGTGGTTTCCCATCGTGCCTGCCCCGTGTGAGCTCTGACCCTCAGACACCCCGGGCACGAAGGGCAGGGTGAGCTGTCCTGATGAGAGCAGACAGGTATGTGAGTTAGCTCCAGAGGAAAATCTGCCAGAAAGGTGAAGCTGGGCATTTAATGCAATGTATCGACTTCCTCCTCTGGCCTGGGTGCACAAGGAGGAGCACAGCCAGGGCTGCAGGTTCATTCCTGCTCGGGGCTGGCTCTGGCAGTGCCTCACAGGCAGGCTGGGCTGCTGGGGCAGGCACAGTGTCCTTCTCCTGCACAGTTCATCACCCCCAGCTCCCTCCCTGCCCCTGGACAGCAGCAGGGCCCTGCTCTGCAGTGCTGTGTGAGGGGTGCATTTCCTCTCTGTGCCAGCTGCTGGCACAGGCACCCCCTCAGAGCACCCCATCCCAGCTGAGGGCAGGCTCTGTGTTACCATGCAGCTTCCACGTGCTGCTCCTGGGCCTGGAGGGACACTGGGGAGCCTTTGGGACAGGGATCTGTGCCAGGCAGCAGCATTCCCAGTGCCCACAGGGATCTGTGCATTCCCAGTGCTCACAGGGATCTGTGCCAGGCAGCAGCATTCC
>NC_031773.1:69505427-69519941 GCF_001522545.3 Parus major | reverse complement strand
CACAGGGATCTGTGCCAGGCAGCAGCATTCCCAATGCCCACAGGGATCTGTGCCAGGCAGCAGCATTCCCAGCAGTATTCCCAGTGCTCACAGGGATCTGTGCATTCCCAGTGCCCACAGGGATCTGTGCCAGGCAGCAGTATTCCCAGTGCTCACAGGGATCTGTGCATTCCCAATGCCCACAGGGATCTGTGCCAGGCAGCAGCATTCCCAGCAGCATTCCCAGCAGCATTCCCAGGGCAGGCAGCAGCATTCCCAGCAGCATTCCCAGTGCTCACAGGGATCTGTGCCAGGCAGCAGTATTCCCAGCAGCATTCCCCATGCAGGCAGTAGCATTCCCAGTGCAGGCAGCAGCATTCCCAGCAGCATTCCCAGTGCTCACAGGGATCTGTGCCAGGCAGCAGCATTCCCAGCAGCATTCCCAGCAGCATTCCCAGGGCAGGCAGGTTGCAGGCAGCAGGGGGGTCTCTCCAGGGCTCACTTTGAGGCTCCTGCAGCAGCAGCAGCCCGGGGCTCAGGCTGGCTGTGGCATCCCTGCACTGCTGCTGCTGCAGCCAGCACCATCCTGGCCGCTGGTTGTCCCCTCGGAACGTGGCCTGCAGTTTGTCAGGCTCAGCACATCCCTGGACAATTAGCCAGGGTGAGCTGTGTAAATGAGCTGTTGTGCCATCTCTTGGTGTGCTGGTGCCAAGGATGACAGGTTTGTGGGGGGCTCAGGGTGCCCTGGGCTGCCGAGGACAGACAGAGGACAGACAGAGGACAGACAGAGGACAGACAGAGGACAGACAGAGGACAGACACAGGACAGACACAGGACAGACACAGGACAGAGGCTCCTGTGTGCCTGCCCTCGCCTGCAGCTTCAGGCAGATGGGAGGGAAGGTGGATGTCATCCTTCCTCTGGTGCTTTGACATCTGCAGGATGTCCTCTCCTGAGGACTGAACTGCCCTGCAGGTCCTGGCAGCTGGGAGAGGAGCAAATCTGGGGTTCTTCCTCCAGTGCTGGCAGTGCCAGCCTCAGGAATTTCTACATTTTGTTAGTGTCCCTTGCCTGTTTGCTCTTGCTCTGCACTGATGTTGCTTCTTCAGTCACTTCCCAATTCCATTGCTTTTTTTAGGCTTGCAGTAATAGCTGGAGAAGGACTTTCCAGAAAAGGAAATAAGCTGGTTTATTTACATTTGGTGTGAGTTTTCTGAAAGACCCACGTGCTTTGGGTGGTAACAGTTGTGAACCTGGCCCTTGGATACTCACCCTTTTCACAGAAATTTAGAATTTAGAAATTCACAGTGTGTGCCATGAGCCAAACCAAAGTACACCAGGATCTTGAGCAGAGCTGCTCTGTATTTCTGTTTCTCTGAAAAGACTTTCCCATGCCAACGTGCAAAGACCTTGATGTTCTTGGTCTGGAGAGAGTTCCATGATGCTTTAAGATGTTTAGATGGTCTGGGATAATGCTGCCATTAAGTTCTCCTTAGACATCACAGAAAAATAATTTGTGTTGCCATAATAAATAATTTAAATCAACTACACAGAATAATGATACTCAAGTAGTCAGTCTTTAAGATGCTGAATCATTTCAGACAATCCAAACCTTGTTGGGTGGACTTGAGTTCCCTTGAAGCATCAGTGCCCCCCCAAAGATCACTAAACCTGATTTAATAATTTCCTAAGGCTTAAGTTATTTCAGCATTCTCTGACTATTTCCCATTTCAGTTGTCCTGGGGGGTTTTTTAAGGAGAAGAGAGGTCAGTGTGGGTTTTTTTCCCAACTTCCAAAAGAAGGGGATGAAGCTGTGACAGATTACAGCAAAGTTGTCACATCTGGGGCTATTTTTCCTTTTCCATGTCACCATTTTCCATCAGAGATAACAAATGGTAAGTCCCAGGCCTTTGCACCATCCATGGGGCTTTCCTTTCTTACTCCAGTGACCTCGATGTTAATTTCTGGCACTTCAAATATTCTTGGGTTGTTTGTTTTTTTTAGCAGCTGGAAATTGCCAGCGAGTGCTAGTCAGTAATGTAAAAGCACTGAACACAGCTCTGAGGCTTGCCTGGGACAGGCAGGTGTTATCTTTCTGACTTTCTTTTCCCTGTGCCATCTGAATTGTGAGCATTAGGAACTTACATGGCAGCCTGTGTTTCACTGAAATATGTAAATTCAGGCTCACTGAACCGTAGTTCATTGTCACATGCAGTAAAAATATTTGGTCTGTGTCATCACCTGTGATGGCCACAGAATTGCCTATTAGAGCTCTCTTGGAGTGGGGATAATCTGCATTTATGATATGTCTATTTTTTCCTGCCATTCTAAATAAATCTTTCTACCCTCCTTGAAGAGGTTCCTCATTTATTTCCATGTCATTAGTGTGGGCTTGGCCCTCATATTTGGAGTTGGCAGCTCTGTCAGCTTCCTCGGTGCTGCCTGGTTAAGGTATCTGCAGCCCTTCTCGTAAATACTTCACTTCCTAAATTAGCTTTATTTCTGTTTCGTAATGCAATTTTCTGTAAAACTGCAGCAGTCATGTCTGGGTGCTGTTAACCCCCTCAGAGCTGCAGAACAAAATGTATCATGGGCAGAGAAAATCCAGTCCAGAGCACCCTGTGCCGAGAGGCTCCTCCAGCAGCTGCCACAGCCCCTGCTTTGTTGTAAACAGCCCAGCTGGGAGTGTTGTGTTTGTTTTCCATCAAAAATGCAAAATAAACAAACAATCTACCAAAACCAAGTTTTCCCATTGTACCTGACTGAACTATCATTTCCAGAGGTGTACCTTGGTGATTGCCTGCCTTACATAAGGAGTAAATAGCAATTGCAAAATGAGACTTCTCCCATGTCTTGAAAACATCAATGCCTGTTTGTATCAGAGCAAATCCTGTCACTGGCAGCGATGCCCCACAGTCTGTACTCTCATTCCAGAGGGAGGGAGTAGTTACTTGCATCTACTTGGAAATTCAAGGTAACATCCAAGCCGAGGGCTTAAGAACGAAGGCGTTACTAAGTTCTTTCCCTGCTCATGTGTTGCTTACTTTTCTTGTTAGGGGAACAACAGCAAACAAAAAGGCAGTGAGGTTTGGTTTTGAGTCTAGAGTAGAGCAGGGGTGAACCTTGAGGAAGGAAGTGCAGCCACCTCCAGGGGCCGTGAGCTGGCTCTGTGGGACTCGGTGGCTGAGCCTCGTCCCCTGCAGCCACTGCCTCGTGCTGGGAGCCACCTGCACCTCTAAGTGCAGGGCCTGTGGCTCTGACCCCCAGCTCCCCCAGCTCCCCAGGCTGTTCAGAACAGAGATCCCACGGCAGCAAGGCAAGTGGTTGCCCACTTTTTTGTGGGAAGGCAGATAGGGACACGAAGGAGGAGGTGGGAGGCCACTAGCCACATGTGGTAGCGATGTAAATATCTGTGTGGATCTAAATTCATACCGCTTCTAGAAACATTTTCAGCGCTAAACAGAGCCTGAATGGTGGTTTGTGGAAAAAGGTTTTGCCAAGTTGATGCTTGGTTTGTCTCCATGTGCTGGCTGGACCACCAGCTGTAAGTGCTGCAAGCCCCAGAAGTGGTTTGGTATTGACCATCATTCTCCTCTCCCCTCGCAGGCAGGGGCAAAACCCTCTTTACCCAGGTGTTCAATTGCTCAGGACCTAAGCAATCAGGTTTGTGGGATGAGGAGAATGGCAGAGCTGGTTTCAGCACCTTTTTTTGCCCATGTGCCTTGGCTGCTCTGTCTCTGTCACCAGTTCCCAGGGCTGGTCCTGATCAGCTCTTTTTGGGCTGTTTCCTCAGGCAGGAAGGGCTCTGTGGGTTGTATGAGTTGAAGGACAGTTGTGCTGCTCCGTCTTGTGCTATGTTGGGAGCTTATTTATACTTGAAAAGATGTATTCTTGGATCCTGTCTCTGCTGGTTTGGTTAATTCATCAGGGAATTTGTGAGACCAGGGTTTGACAGAATTTAACCTTGGTAATGGGCGTTTTCCTTTTCCATGGAATTACTGGCTGTAGCTGATGATCTGTATTTACCTGTTCATGCTGCTTGCCTGCTCCAGTAGCAGAGCTGAGATTGTCAGCATTGAGCCTGGATTTAATTTGCTTTTTCTGCCGGAGCCTTTCATCCCTTGGCAGTTTCTGTGCTGCTGCCATGGTGCTGCTCACCCTCACCTAGTCTGCAGCAGATCAATGCCTTGGCCTTCCTTGTTCCCTTCCCCTCTCTCTGAGCCCTCATCTCCATCCCTGCTCTGAAGTTGCTGTGCAGAAGTTGCTGGCACAGCTCTGCACTTGGGGTCCCTCTGGGCACGCTGCCCTGTCCAGGCCACCTCCCTGTGGCTGCTGCTGCTGCAGTGGGCAGAGGAGGCTCCTTGCTGCTGGGGCAGGGGAAGGTGCAGCCTGCAGCCTGTCTCTGAAGCCCTGCTCACCCTGCCTCGCTCTGGCTGCTGTCACTGCAGTTCCTGAGCTGCCTGCATTCCATCAGCCCCGGCCGATCTCCTCCGCTTTGCAAATGCTGCTTTGCCAATGAACTCTGGCTCTTCCAGTAGTCTTTTCGAGTGCTTTTCCCCAAAACTGCATGCTTCCCCAAAGGCATGACTAGTTGGGGTTTTTTCCTTTTTTATTTCTATTCTTTGTAAATTTTATCTTCACCTTTTTTTTACAACTCTCTGAGTTCGATACACAACACAGGCAGATCAAGGAGGGCAAGCAGCATTTTAGCAAGTTTTGCAGCTCATGCAAAGAAAGAAGTGAAGGTCAAACCAGCAGAAGAGGAAGCATTTGCAAGTACAGATGACAGAAATGATTTAAGAAAAGTAAGGAGTGGCCAAAAATGGGACATAGTGAGATGAGTCTCAGAGCAGAGTGATCAGAAAGTGCCAGTGGCCACTAAAATATTGTGATGTGGAAGGAACTGAAGGCTAGATTAGAAGCACTCTTGCTCCAAAATGTAATAACATATTTCACACCTGTCTCTTGACCAACTAGGGCATGGAGAGGAGAGAAAAGAGAAAGAGGAGAGAAAGGCATGTTCCAGTCTGATGACTGTTCCTGCTGAAAGGGACATGAAATTCCCCTTTTGCTGCAAATAGCAGAGAAATGGGAGCAGCTGGGATAGCTGCACTAGCTGTGTCTTGTGCATTTGACTGTCCAACTTGGAAAGTGGCCTCTCTGTATCTGGAGGTGTGTGCAGGTGATGTGTGCCAGCCTCTGCCAGGTTTCCATCATGTTAGATGGGTGAGGAAGAGGAGGATGAGGGAAGAGCTCCAGGAGCTGGAGGGGATGTCCACCCTTGCTCCTGTCTCAGCTCTGGGCACAGGTGCCTCTCTCCTCTGTGGCTTCATGCTGGTGAAGTAAAGGAAACAAAGCTGTCAGGTGTGTCTCTGGCTTCCCTTTCCTTTTCCCTGCCAGAGGTGGAGTGTACACTGTCTGTGTGAAGGACATCAAGGTATTTTTAGCATGGGTGAAGAAAGGCAAAGTAGAAAATCCATGGGCAAATATCCACAGGCTGGGGGAGAAGGTGGCTGTGTCTTGCTCTTTCCACCTCACCCAAATCTGGCAAGTCCTGGTAGAGGATTTTTCCCTGGTGCTGGCAGCCCACACTTCTGGCAGCTCCTGGCTCTGTGTGCTGGCACTGGCAGCGCAGGAGGTTGGGATGGAGCCAGCCTGGGGCAGTGGCACTGCTGGGCCAGGGGCTTAAAGCATTTGTGCCACTTCATCTCACAAGCCTGAGAGGATGGACTTGCCTTTTCCTAGATATTCTGTGATGGAAAAGCGGCTTTTTCCTGCTTTACTTGCTGGTAACCGTGAGAGGGACCTCCCTGCCCTTAGTGATCATCATTTACTGAGAAGTGGGTAAAGTGCTTCTTCTATGTTCCCTTCCCCTTGCTGAACTCTGTTCTGATGCTGGCTGTGGCAAAAATACCAATTTCTAACCAGCCAGCCACTTGAAATGGCCTGCCTGTGCTGTCTGGGGCCGTCCAGGACAGCCTCAGTTCAGCTGCAGCCTGTGCCAGGCTGAGCATCCCTGCCAGGACCCTGCAGAGCTGCTGGGAGCTGCTTCAGGCACTGTGCAGTGGGGATCCCCTCCCTGGAGCAGGCCTTGGGAAGGGAATGCTGCTTCCCTGGCGCTGGGGCAGCACACACTGCCAGCCCTGGGGCAAATGGAGCGGGGCTGGAGGGTGGCCCTGCATCCCTGTGCTAAATGCAGCTCTGCACCAGTTTTAATGTTTTACTGCCTCCCCTCTGGACAGCTGGGTGTTCACAAGGGCTGCAGAGATCTCTGCTCAAAGTTAAGCTGCTAAAATTCACACAGATGCCTTTGGTGGGCCCAGCAGGTCTCAAGACTGTTTACAGTTCTTGTCCCAGACCCTGAAACTGGAGTGGTTCAAGTGGGTGACCTGCTACTCTTTCCTGAGGGTGGTTCTTTGGCAGGCTGAGCAGGAACCCTGTATCCCCTGCTGTTAGGTCAGGGTGTATTGCTCTAATTGTTGAATGAAATGAGGAAAAGGCAGCTTAAGGTCACTGGAAAGCTTTTTTGGGAGAGTGGAGTTTTGTACATTGCTGGGCTGAGGGCAGAAGCCCTGGGAGGAGCACAGCTCAGGAGTTTGATACTGGGCTGGTTCTCAAATCAGACAGCACTTCTGGGGGGAGTCTCCCAGAGCAAGCATATGCAAGTTAAGGAAAAAACCCCAAAAACCAAGAAAAAAGAAAATGAGAGAGAGTGGTGATAGTGCAGAGTAAAACATTTGAGCCACCATTGTGCTCAGGACAACCCTTGTCCAGCCCTGGCCACCTTGGCAGGACAAGGCAGAGGCATGAGACTGTAGTGATTTTCCTCATGAACGTAGTGGATCCACTTGTGCAGTTGGAGGAACATAACTTACCATTCTTCCTTAATGCTTTCAGATTTTACCAGCTGTGTCTGTTGTGGGATTTGTCATTTCTCTATATGGCTTAAATGAAACAATACAATTCCCTGTGTGCATTTCTTTGTCAGTAATCCAGACTTTTAAAATTACTGTCATTATTTAAAGTAGCTGTGATGGTGCTGTCTGGATCTGTAGCTTTGTAAGGAAATAACAATTTTATTCTCTGCAGGTGTGTGTATCTCAAGTTCCAAAGGCATGTTCTGTGTGTAGAGGGTCTCTGTATGCTCTAAGCACTACAAAATCAGCCCAGAGTCCAGAAACTCAGAAAGTAGCAATTGAATCTCCCAGGAAAACAAAGGCCTAGCCTAATTTTGCATTGTGTGCCAAGTAGCCTCATGATAGCACCTTTTAATGTCCTGTGCTGCAAAGGCACCCGTGTTCCTTCTGTGTGCTGAGCACATCTGATGCAACCTGTTTGTTCCAGGTTGAGAAGTGCCATTTCCCACCAGGAGAACTGCAGCACCTGGACTTCACTTGCAGGTATTCCAGCTGGGCAGGGAATTTGGTGCTGAGCTCCAGCGCTGGGGCAATTTTCCAGGGGTTTTTCACTACCCAAGGTGGCCTGTGAGGAGCTGATGTGTAAGAACATCCAGTGCAGCTCTTCTCTCCCTGCTCTGGAGCAGAGGAGGCTGCAGTGTGGAGATGGGGTGAAGGTTTTGGCAGTAAGCTGTGTGCTGCTGCTCTCAGGCAGCGTGCTCCAGGGCTCAGTGAGTTGCTTTATAGACCAGAGGCAATCTTCAATGCCAGCTTTACTCTTCTGCATAAAAGCCTTGCATAAAGGGCTGCAGTGGTTTCCTTGTGTGGAGCCAGGGTGTGGGAGGCTTCATTACACCCTGCCCTGATGTTTTGACATCACAGTTAATGCCAAGATACAGCCTGGGATTCATGGGATCAGTCTTGGATGCAGTTTTAAAACATGGTAAGCGATGCTGGCTGGCATTTGCTGTCCACCAGAGAAGCAAGTGCTTTCAGGCACTTTCTGTCCAGTGCTGGTCCCTTGCTGCCAAGGGTTTCTCTTGTTGCCTTCCCTCGTGCATGGGGACAGCCAGGGCTCCTCTCTGTGCAGGGTGGTCGTGCAGTGAAGGCACCGCAGGTGACAGGTTTCAGGAAACAGTATGTGCTGCTGTCTCCCACATAAAACTGCCATTGTACATTTGTGGGCACATCACAGACGTGTGCTGCAGCTCCTGTAGCAGCTCCCTGCCCGGGGGAAGTGGGCAGCACCTGGATAACCCCGGCCTGTGAGTCAGTGATTGCAGCACTTGGTCACTCCTTGATGTTGTTGCACCAGCTTTTCCCTCCTTCCCCACCCAAAGCCCCACATCGCTCTGCTCCTCCCTGCAAAACATCTCTCCTCCTGCCAAAAGGCATCCCTTCATCTCTGAGGCTGTCCACCCACCTCCTCTCCCAGCTTCACGCTGCTCCCTGTGCTCTCTGGGTGTGTGGCTGTGCTCCCCACGCCTTCACTCCTCACATACCTGCCCACCCCAGCACACAAGTACCTGCTTGTTGCTGACCTCGCCTGCTAAGTGCAGTTTCACTGTGCTCCCCTGAATGCTTTCCTGACCATGAAAGCCTTGCCAAACTCCTGGGACTGCACAGCTTGCAGAATGTTACAGTCCTTTCACCTTCTGGCATCCTTTAGGGTGGAGAACAGTGCTGATGTATGCCAGGGGTCAGATCCTGGAATAAATAAGGCATGACGTGGCCATTGCAAGTTTCCTTTCTAGGGTTGCAGCCGTGCATTTACATTTCAAATTCTTCCACCATCCCACACCATCTCCTCACCTGGGGGGTGGCACTGTGTGTAGCTGAAGGGTTAGGATGTACAGAGCTCACAGTGGCACGGCTGGGAGCCTCGGGGGAAGAATCAAGGAGCAAACAAATAATACAAATGTCATTGTGGGAGGCTGCTGTGGACCTCCCAGCCAGGACAATGACACTGACAAATTATTCTTTGAGAAGCTGAGGGAACACTTCCAAGTCAACTGCCCTGGTCCTTTTGGAGACCTTTAACTTGCCAGAAGTTAGCTGGGGGTATCACACAGGTGGTACAACCAGGAGATCCAGAAAAGCTGGCTGTCAGCTTCATGGAACAGGTCCTAAGGGAGCTGACTCGGGAGGATGTCCTCCTTGATCTGCTGCTTGTCTGCAGAGAGGGCTCACTGCTGGAGATCGGTGACTGTCTCGGCCACAGCGACCACAAAGTGATCAAGTTTAAAATCTGTTGGCAGGAGGAAAAGTGCCAGCAAAGCCTCAGCTGTGGGGATGAGGAGAGCAGGTGAGAGTCCAAATGACTTTGACACAGGGCTGAAGGGAAACTGAGGGAGTTTGCAGACTGTACAAAGCTGGGAGGAGCTGCTGACTCCCTGGAAGGGCCTGCAGAGAGACCTTGGCAGATCAGAGGGCTGGGCAATCACCAGCCATGTGGAGGTCAGAAAGGGAAAGGGACACATTCTGCACCTGGGATGGGGCACCCTGGCCATACAGACACACTGGGGAAGGAGATGCTGGCAGGCAGTGCCAGGAAAGGGCTCTGGGGGTCCTGGTCCATGGTGAGTTAAAGATGAGCCAGCAGTGCCCTGCAGCCAGGAGGGACATCCATGTCTGGCACAGCGTGGCCAGCTGGGCAAGGAAAGGGATTGTCCTGCTCTGCTCTGCGCTGGGCCAGCCTCACCTTGAATGTTTGGTGCACTTTGGGGTGCCACAGTGTAAAAAAGACATTGGGCCATTAGAGCATCCAAAGGAGGCCACGAGGAAGGTGAAGGGCCTTGAGGAGAAACGCTGTGAAGAGTGGCTGAGGGCAGTTGTTCTGGCCAGCCTGGAGGAGACTGAGGGGAGGATGAAGGGCAGACACTGATCTCTGTGGTGACCAGTGACAGGACCTGAGGAAGTGACCTGAAGTTGTGTCAGGGGAGGTTTAGTTTGGCTGTAAGAAGAGGTTCTTCACTGGGAGGGTGGTCACAGCACCAGGCCTGACAGAGCTCAAGCATTTGGACAACAGTCTTGGACACATGATGTGACTCTTGGGGATGGTGCCAAGCAGGGCCAGGAGTTGGACTCAGTGAGCCTTGTGGGTCCCTTTCAACACAGCATAATCTGTGATCTCAGGAGGCAGAGAGCTTAAAACAAAGAGTTGTCACTTGTAGCTCACTAAGACAAAACAAATATTGTTGCTGAAAAAGTTTAAAATTCCAAGAAATTCTTTTTAACTGGGGAGTCTTGTTTGTGCTTCCATTAGCCAAGATAACAGGTATTAGTAGTAGCTGTCTGGACACCAAGGCAGTGTGTAGGGATCCTGAGATTTCAGCCCTGTGGCAAATTCTCCACATTTTTCAATCTAAAACCCGACAAGGGAATTTTGTTCTCTGGATGCACTGAGAGAGCCAGGTCTGCTTTGTGCACATCTGAAGGGAGCTGGTGCAGAGGGTCTCCTTGACAACCCACCTGCTCTGCAGCACTTGCCACGTTTCCTGTCCTGGCAGAGCCTGACTCTGGAGCTGCAGGCAGGCTTTGATGTCAGGGTCTGTGCAGGGAGCTGGTGCCAGCCTGCCTGCTGCTCTCTGCTTGCCAGGGACTGGCTCCCAAGAGCTGGCTGTCACAGGGAGCCTTTCTGCCCTATCACAGCTCTAGCTCATGGACCATCTCTTCATCACCTGAAAATTTGGGATATTGAGGGTAGAAAGAAGGAGGGGTGCTTGTGACTGTATCAAAATGCATGATGTCCAAGCCCCTCTGCCTTTCACTGTGTGCTGGAGGTGTTGCAGAGAGGAGGCTGACTGGTCATGGCCAAGAGAGCTGGATGTGAAGTGGGTGGCACTGGCTGGGGAGGGTGGAAATGCAGAAATTCAGGGGTAAATCCAGACCTCAGGCACCCTTCTTGCTCAGTGTGGGTGGCTGCTGGTCTCTGGGGACCAGCTGCACCTGGAGCTGAGTACAGCTGTCACAGGCAACAGTCACAGGACAGTGCCACAATCTGGGACACTTTCTCCAGGCCATGTGCACACAGCTGTTTTTATCCATCTGTTTGATCTGAGGGCAGACTCTGGCTCTGTCAGGTCATCTGGGCTTCTTGGCAGCTTCTAGAACCCTCCTTGTGTGGCTGTGGGCTGCTGTGGCAGTGATTCCCCAGCACACACCTTGCCTGAGCACACCATTACCTGTGCCACAACACCGCTGGCCAAAGGTCTGCAGGGACTCAGGTACCAGCTCTGTGCACTTTGCTTGGGGACCTGGCAGTGGTGGAGGCAGAAACTGTTAAACAAGAAGGATTTGGCTGGACTCTGGTATGAAAAAGGGCTGCAGCTGGGTGCAGCTGTTAGCACAGACCATCAAACCAGGAGAAGACATGCCTGTCTGCCATGCAGGCCTGGTAGGGGAATTTCAGTGCTGGTTCCTTTGAATGAATAACCCTGGAACAGTTGCAAAGGGACAGAGATGGAGAGGCCAGGGATCAGTGAGAAATAGCCAGAGCACGAGCTAGGATTAGGGTAAGTGTCTGAGGAAGCAGCTGCAGTGGTCAGGACTAGGGGGTGATGGAAAGGACTAGGGCAGCTGGCTGGGGGCAGTCAGAGGCAGCAGGACAGCACCATGCCCCATGGATGGTAGCACCACATGTGTGAGGACAGCACTGGAGTGCCAGGAAGGTGCCCATGCAGCAGAGGCACTGGCAGCATCGTGAAAGGACAGGAAGGTGCAGGTGGCTGCTCATGGGACAAGGCTGTGGGCCAAGCACAGCTCCAGTTTGAGCAGGTGGGGCTCCACAGAGTTCCTCAGGCTCCTGCTGGCACAGAACAGAACTCAGCAGGAGTAACATCCATTGGCTGCCTTCAGCTTCATCTGCTCCACAGCAGAACACCCTTGGTCCTCCTGTCCTTTGCACTGCTGCCAAACTGAGGTGAAACACCTGGGTTTCCACAGGGATTTGCTTTAGGCAAGCTGGTCTCACCTCCAGGAATTCCTGCAGGAGGGGAGCAGAGGATGCCATTGCAGGAAACATCCTGCTTGACACAGTCAAACTTGATGGCCTGGGGACACCTGGGTTTGAAAGCTGGGCCCTGGAAGTCTGGGTTTGCCTGGAGCTGCTCCCATGGCCATTCACTGGTCAGCCCTTGCAGGAGTGTTAAACAAGGTCAGAACTTCACTTCAGGGTCCTCAAAACCCTGCCGCTCAGGGGAGTTACTCCAAATTTACCACAGCACTTCTGAGCTCAAAGACAGCCCATAAGGAGCTAATTAAAGTCAGGCTGTATGAGATTTGAGATGCTCAAACCAATACATCCTTCATCTGCATAACTGGATCCCTCTGAGTTACTGGAGTTGTTTGGAAAGGCCACAATGAAACGGGATGCCTACACCTGAGACTGAAAAATACAAGGAAACCTCTTTGAAAAACGGTCAGGCAGGCGCTGCTCAGGACGAGAAGTGACCCAGGAGTCACTCACTGGTCTGTATGGTAAAAAATTGGCTGTGCAACAAAGCTGTCTGCCTTGCTTGCTGCAGCTCATCAGAACATAAATAGAGTGAGGCCACGGGCTGGATGGAAGCCCACGGAAGGCAGGGGCAGGGCTCCCGCTGGGCTGCAGCCAGTACGGGCTGGAGCAGCTTTGTTTTAAAAATGGAAGAGAACATAAACAGGCATGACTGAGCTCTGACATTCCCTTGAACCCACATACATCTCTGTCTGGAGCAGAGCAGCTAGTTCTGTGTGCTTCAGTGCTCAGGGATAGCATGAGGTCTCAGAAGGACCAAGGGGAAGGAAGAGCAGAGGTGGCTGAGGCAGAAGAGCTTTTCTTGTGACAGGATTTACTTGTGTAAGATCCCTGTGTCCTTATTTTCTTCCCCTGTGGAGAGAGACAACGCCAGTCCTACAGCAGAATTCAGAGTGGCTTTAGAGATGAAATCAGTCTCTTGATTTGCCTCAGCCCTGTACCATGTAATGGGAGTTACACCATGAACCTGTGAAGCATTGTTTGTAAAATGAGTCTGCTGTGTATGTGCTGGGTGCTCTCAGCATAGTTAATCCTGTGCTGCAGGAGCCACTGATGCAAGTGGTGTGGCTGGTATTCTTCTTAAGGGTTGGATAATTTTATGACTAATAGTAACACTCACAACTATGCATGGTAAGAGAGGAGTAATCACAATTTGTGCTGCAGGGCATAAGCTGACTGATTCTGTAGGTCATCAGGACAATTTTTTTTTTTTCTTCTCTGTAAAGTAATACAGCTAAAGGTACTTCTGAAGGTTGTTTTCTTCTGCCTTTAAACATCAGCTGTTGGCTGCTGGTCAAAGGTGGATTATCTGATGGGATGAACCAATGGCCTGATCTGCTAATTACTGAATTCCTACATAAGGCTTTTATTTCCTGCACAGTGAGGTACTGTGCATACGCTGTGGCTTTTCAGAGAGACCCTTTCTTGTAAGATGGAGTTAAAGCACCAGCTCTGGTCCCTAATTGGAGGCAGCAGCAGCATTCAGTCAGTTTGGCCCATGTCTGCCTGCTGAGTAGCCCTAGGCAGGCCTCTGTGGTTTCTGTTCCATGCACAGGAGCTCCATCTCTGGCAGAGAATCTTAGAGCTGAGTGGAGAAATTACAATGGATAATCTACCAGATTTATTTCACTTTGTTTGTTTGCTTGTGCAACTTCCAGGAGCAGATCAGAATCTCTCCTATCTATGTATTTGATATTGTTTACAGTTGTACGGGCACTGCTTTTTCTTGTTTTCCTCCTGATCTGGCTAAGGCTAGCCTTTAGACAATCCAGGCCTGTTGTGAATACTTGTAAGAAGTGAATTAAAAACTGGCCCTCTCTGAGTAAACCAAAACACCGTTTGAAAAAATGTTGGGGTTGATTCTTCCAGGGTGGTTCAATCACTCAGAAAACTGGAAGAAGACTACTTTAATTACTGGGAGGATCAGTGGTAAAAAGAATCCTTTTAATGTTGCTGGTTGTGGCAGTTTGGTTTTGCTCTGTTCCTTCCACTCCTGTAGCTCTGTACAAACTGTATACAGCTGTGCACACAAATGAGCAGCTGGGAAGTTTTGAGCATTGGGCAAAATCCCTGGTGGGTGATGTTTTTGTTTTTAAAGAGCAGAAAATAACCTGGCTTGGTTTTCCAGCTTGCGGTTCGCAGCACCATTGGTTAGAAAGCATCCTTTTGATAGAAAAGCAGAGTGAACTGGAGCAAGCTGCTAAAAAGAGAAGATACCGGATGCTGAGATGCTGTCCTGTATCACCTCTTTGACTGCAATTGCATTTTGGCATCTCATGGGTCCTACTTAAAGTCTGCACATCGAGTTGCTGAACAAATGTGCTCCCACGTGTCTCCTGCCTTGCTTGTGCTATTGAAGCAGTCAGGATTTCCTTGGGGTTTATTCTTCTGTCTCAGGTTCACAGGTACCCAGCCTCCCCAAACCCTGCTCCCAGTCTGTTAGAGGTCGATGCTACATCTTGTCAGACTGTGGAGGGGAGAGGAGTGGCTGTGCTGTGAGAAATGTGACCCTGCACCGTGAGCACACAAGCACTGAGAGCTCCCCAGGCCTCAGCAGCAGCTCAGGGCTCAGCAGGGCTGCTCGGTGTCCATCACCCCCAGCTCCTGCTCGGTGTCCATCACCCC
>NC_031773.1:69486771-69504892 GCF_001522545.3 Parus major | reverse complement strand
CCCTGCCCAGCTCTGGGACCTTGCTGGGATGCCTTCAGTGCTGCTTTTCTCATCTGAGATGGGGAGTCCTGGCTGGAAAGAATAGTTTGTCATTTTTTTTGTATGACAGCCACTCTTTTTTCTCCTCATCCTTGCTCTTTCCTTAGGTTTACCCAGGGCTCTGGGATGAGTCCCAGAACCTGATGGGCTTTTGCGAGAGGAGCCTCGGGCCCCAGGCAGGGACAGGCCGGGAGCAGTCAGTGGCTGAATGTCAGGATAAAATGTGCAGGGCTGCTGGGCACTGGAGGTGTTGGCAGGAGGCTGGTGGCTCTGTCACCCTCTGAGGAGGGTTGTGGCTGTGCCAGAGCAGCCAGCAGGCTGTGTCCTGTGTCCTGTGTCCTGTGTCCTGAGCCCGGAGCGGGCAGGCCGCAGCCGGGCCCTGCCGCCCCTCGCCTCAGGAGCCGGATTGCCGTGGGCACAGCACAGCGATGGAAGCGAGAACAGGGAGCAGGATCATTTATTAATGGAGTTGTGTTTCCTCCCAGTGCTGTAAGAGCGGGGCAGGCAGCTGCTGAAAGAGGAGACAGAGCTCACCAGGAAACACGAGAGAGCTTTCAGGAGGAGTCTCAGGAGGGCTGTGGGGAGATGGCAAGCTCCATGTGCTCCCCAAAATAGCCAGAGGCTCTAGGAGTCTGAGAGGACAAGGGAGTGCCCTTCAAGGAGAAAAGAAAACAAATAAGAAGCATGGAGAAGGCAGCTGACAAGAAGAAACTGGACAGTCATCTTGTTGTTGCAGAGTTGGTAGACAAAAATACAAGATTTTTTCTCTTCTGTGATATTTCCTGTTTGCTAAAAATTTTAAGTTAGTGTTATGCCTGAGGTGTATATCCTCTCTCCTGAGCTGTTGCTGGGTGAGAGCTTGCCTATCCAGAGAACCACTACATTGCTAGCATAAGTGAGCTCAGGTTTTGTAAAAAAGACCTGTACGACTTCCAGGGGTTAGATAGGGGATAGGTTTTAGAAATGTCTGAAAAATTTCCGTGGAGTCTGTGGAAAATTATGCATGCTCTGATTTTTTTGTAACTCTTCACAGTCTCTAGCAGGGATGAAGTTGCTAATTAAACTTTTCTTTTATTTGAGATAACCCAAAGTAGTTGTTCATAAAGGACATCCCTCCACAAGGGTTGCTCACAGCAACTGAATGCTTTAGGGACCAGATTTCACCAAAGTTCTGGGACATGCTGTGTGTCTCTGGTTTTGTGACAGTCATGCTTTTGATCATATGCAAAGATGAATAAAAAATGTTGCTCTGACATTCCCAAATTATGCAGTTACAAGCATTTGAAGTTAAACCCAGTGAGGCCCACTTTGCCAGCTTCTGAGATACAGAGATCAGATTTTTTTTTAACTAGAAAGCAAGTTTTTCTCTTATTTCTAATGAGGATCAGAGTGCCCAGAGGCCTGATTTTTCCAATAGAAGCGGTAGGATCTTTGTAACAAATCCATGTGAGCCTGAGTGCACAGACACTGTGAATCACACTCTCCATCCTGGTATTTCTCCGTGTTTTAGAAAGTGAGAGAACTGAACCTCACAGTACTTCTGTGGATCAAGTTTGTGTTACTTTCACCATCAAATGTTGACTGAAAAACAGTGAAGGAGAGCATTCAGGACATGCTGGAAATTACTCATTCAGAGTTTACTCTTCACAAGCTTTGTCCTGGTCCATCATTGGTGCTGCTGTTGAGGTTACTGAATCTCAACCGCCACACAGCTGCTTTTTGAACAGGATGAAAGCCCCATCTTGGCAGTGCTGAAGGAACACCTCACATTTCAGTCAGTGTCATGAAAAGGTGTGACAGAAGTCCCCCCAGCAGCCCAGATCCTTCAGAGCAGGTGAAACCCTGTGTGTGGTATCTGTTGTGCCAGCGTCGCTCTTGGTGCTGGCTGAAGGAGCACACTGAACATTCTGAGGTGGTGCTGCCCTCATTTCCTACCACCACGTCTAACTCTTGGCTTAACTCTTGCCAAGAGCCAGGGCAGCACAGAAATGACCTGGTAGAGGTGAGAAATTTTGCTTTGCTGCCAGTTTACCTGTCAGCATCTCCATCAGAGCAGGACTTTTCTGTCCAGGGTAAGCTCCTGGACAACAGACTGCTGAAATTCTCACTGCATCATTTTGGCATCAGCTCTCCCAGCAGAAGAGCATGTCTAATGGTGGCACTTCCATGTGCTATGAAATATAATATGAAATACATGAAATATCATAGACAGAGCCTTAACATCCTGCAGCAAACAGTGTTTACTTTCTGCTCCGTGTTTCATAAATCCTATGAAATTCTGACGTGGTAGCCTGGATATTATTCTGTGGTTGCTTTATTTGAATGAAAATAATTCTTATCTCATTAATACAGTAGGGATATGAATAATAAACTTAGGTTGCAAAACCTTATTCCTTCTGGCATTCAATCTCTTGTCTTTTGTCCCTCCATTCTCATTTTCCAGGATCACAAAGATTTTTGATGACAGACTTGAAGCTTGCTGTGAAGAAGGTGCATCACTAATGGAGAGCAGAGAGTGAGAGAGGGAACCTCACAGGATTCCTGCAAACTCTGAAGTAGTTAATTGTCTTGCTGTTTTAGGCTAGGCTCTAAATAGGCACTTGTGTGGCTTGGCTCAAATCCCAGCACTTTCCCTTGGGACTTTTGCTTCCAAGGTACTTAAGGACAGGTTTTTCCAAAGTGGTGAAGCTGTAAACTTTTGGGGTTGAGAGTTATCAGTGTGCTTAGATGGCTGTTTGTTTTAAAACTGCTTCACAAATTATTTTTGCCTTGTGTAGCGAGCAGGCTGGAGTTAACTTGGAGACAGGCAAATTACAGCCCAGGACTTCATGAGAGGAGACTTCTCTCTGTTCAGGGACCTGCTTCAGAGAATCCCATGGGAGATGGACTTAGGGAGCTCTGCAGGAAAGAACTCTGGTGTTCTGGTGTGAGCTGCTTTGGGTGACAAATGCTGCTGTGAGCAGGGGTTCAGACCAGGTGATTTCCAGAGGTGCTGTCCAACCTCAGCAATTCTGGTATTAGCATACACTAAAAATAGATGAAAAGAGTATCAGAGAATGACCTACCCTGGGCTATTTTTGGAGCCCACACAGTCCTCATCTCCATCCCAGGAGCCACTGCACTGGGAACTTCCCCTATAAAACCTGTGTGACACACAAACTGCACTGTAATGTTTCAGTTTCTCCTACCAATGTGGGACCTGGAGCTTTATGAGTGACTGGGCTCAGAGGAACATAAAGGACAGGCAATAAACAGCTTTTGGCGAGGACAGCTGCTATCCCTGGCCTTCAGTTTTGGCAGAACATGCTAGAATTTTGGGTATTTTGATATATGTGGTTGTGTAAGGGAGTGCACTCTTACCATTATGGAAAAGGACTGAAGTTGAACAGTCAGTGGAGCTTGGTAGGAATCACACCAGGAGCCTGTGGAAAAGGTCAGTAAAGCTTGGTAAAGAGACTGAGAAGAGTATTTGGATGAAATCTCAGGTCAGCATGTAAATAACCAGTGTCAGATGGCATTTTCAGTGGATATTTATTCCGCAGCCAGTACAGAAATTACTGTGTGAGTTTCCTGTACTGAATTACACCAGAGGCAGATTGGACAGTTGTTGGGGTTTTGTTTGTCCTGAAGTTCATTAGCTAAACGAGTGCTGGGCAGTAGGAAGCCCTTTTCCTTGGCTTATGGAAATTTCCAGTGCATTGGAAAGAAACTGTCAGTTTTGCAATCGGTGCTTGCAGGCCACCTTAAGCAGTCGAGGGGCAGTTCCAGCGCTCTGGTGGAAAGCTCAGCACAGTGAAATACTGCACTGCAACAGGATAGCTGTGTGGGGCACGCTGGCCCCGCTGGGGAAGGATGATCCTGGGAGCCCTCAGGGATGGTGCTGGTGGCAGGGCTGGCTTTGACAAGCCCTGCAGCCCGTTTGGCTGTCCCTGCAGCCTGGCCTCCGGCAAGTTCAGCTGCGTCTCAGCTCCTCGCTGGCTCCCGGTTTGCTCTGTCTGGGACAGGAGCTTAGCAGGACTCAAACCAGAAATGTTCCAGTAAATAATTTTTCAGTTCCCTGGAAGTTCTGAATGAGCAGTAAAAAAGGTTCCCCTGACTTTATGAAAGTTAGTGATGAAACACTAGACCTATCACACAGGCTTTGTTAATGCAGAAGGTAGCACAGACATGAGTTAAATTTATAATATAGCGTAAATGTCATTCACAAAGTGTAGCAATGGCTCAATTTTACCATCATATTTCCAATGTTAAACCATTTGAATTTGTGTTTCCAACTCCCAGCTACACTAACAATAAAAATATTAAATTTTATTTATTAAACTTATTTAAGCTGCATCACAATGAAAAAAACCCCAACAATCTGCAACAACTCAAACTCCCCTTTATAGGGAGAGAATGACAGGAGATGTAGTATATCAGGGTTTTTTTCCCTAAGAATGTGAATTTCTTTGGTCTTCTGAAAGGATCTACACTTGGAATCAATCAAACAAATGAACTTTTAAGGCAAGGTTTACAGAGCAAACTGGAATTGTTCTTGCCTCTTCTTGTGTGGCATCTCTTAAGTCTTCATAAAGTTTTTAATTGGAAGACAGCATTAAAAACAAATAATCCCAAGTGAGAGTGGAGTCTGTCCCAGTTTAGCATTCAGCAAACTCAGCAAATCTTCTCTCAAACAGTGGGATTTAGGCATGAGCAAACTAGGTAAATACAAGCTCTTTCTTTCTTTCTTTCTGTCTCTGTGGAGGTATAGGTTGAATATCAGGGAAAGGTTTTTCCCCCAGAGGGTGTTGGGGCACTGGAGCAGCTCCCCAGGGCATTGGGCACAGCTCCAAGCCTGCCAGAGCTCAAGGAGCATTTGGACAAGGCTCTCTGGGATTCCTGGGATTGTCCTGCACCGGGCCAGGAGCTGGACTTGTGATCCTTGTGGGTCCCTTCCTACTCAGAATATTCTGTGATTCTGTGGGACAGAAAGTGGTTTCTGTGAACTCCTCCTGGTTCCCACTTTCTTAATTATTTTTGTCAAGTGTGTTGCACAGGCTGGTTTGAGATCCAGAGCAGGACATTGCCGTGGGAGTTAGTTCAGACAGAGGAGAAGCAATATTTCAGAAGTTCATCTTTTGGAATTATGTCACTGGGTAAGAGCTCTGTAAAGAGAGTGTACACAGCCCTGATTTTTCCTCATAGCAAGCCATGGTGAGTAAATAGAGCTGTCCCAGAAGCCAGCACATGTGCTTAGCTCGGGGGCACGGTCCCTGAGCGAGGGCTGCCAGCTGGTCTTGTCCAGCTCCTGTGGCATGGAAGAGCTCCAGCGTGTTCTTGCTCCATTAGTACTCTGAGGCTTGATATTTGAAGTCACAGGTCTATAGGATTTTCCATTATTTGTCAAAATGTTAGCCTGCCTTTGCATGTTTGTCTGCCCTGAGTAGCAGGTGGTATTTGAGGATGATTCAGAGGGAATCAGTGTTACAAATCCCAGATTTGCTCAATAGAGATGCTGGTGTCAGGTTGCATGCACAGTTCCTCTGCAAAGGCAGATGAAGGCTGGCATTTAGGCTTAGAGGCCAGAGTGTAGATTGGGTGGTGTCAGCATCTGGTGGTGTGTTTGGTGATGGGAAATTTCAGGCATTCTTGAAGAATATCCTGATATTCCAGTTGCCTTTTGCTGCCATTTTAATTGATGTTTGATCATGTTTACAGCAGCCTTCCAGTACCTAAAGACAGCCCACAAGAAAGCTGGAAAGGAACTTTTGATGAGGGCATGTAATGATAGGACAAGAGGGAATGGCTTTAAGCTGAAAGAGGACAAGTTATTAGGAAGAAGTTCTTTCCTGTGAGGGTGGTGAGGCAGTGGCACAGGCTGCCCAGAGAAGTTGTGGATTTCCCATCCCTGGAGTGTTCAAGGCCAGGTTGGATGGGGCCTGGAGCAGCCTGGTCGAGTGGGAGATGTCCCTGCCCACAGCAGAGGGGTTGGAACTTTAAGGTCCCTTTCAGCAGAAATGATTCAATGACACCTAAGTCTGAACAGAATGTTGTAGTTTCAGATTTTGGATCAAAACTGAGGAAGTAAACTTGTACAGAGGGATTGCATCCAGGTTCCTGAAATACTTGTTAGTAGTTCTAGAGCCTCATCCAAACCCCAGTAACGTTATTAGGAGAGCTCCATCTGACTCCAAATGCAATCATCAGATGGTTTTAGGCAGTGTGATGTGCCTAGAGAGCAGTGCCAAAGCAGTTCCTCAACCACTGCAATCAGCTCCTCTCTGAAACACTGGAAGGCTTGTTCTGTTCCTGTGTTTGATATTTATCAACATGCCTGCTTCTGGTTCCTCCTCAGCAGAGCTGTTGGGCAGCTTTTGTGTTGTCCCACAGTTAGAGGAGCCTCTCTCTGTGTTCAGGGCTTTGTTTGATGTCAGAGCAGGGCGTCCCACGCAGAGCCACGGGCAGAGCAGTCATTCTGCTGCCCTCGAGAACACAGGCAATTTAAAGTAATTTAAGCAAATCATGAGATATTTCTGGAGTGGCTGCGAGAGAGTTGGTTTAGCTCACTTCCTTGCCTTGAGGTCAGCTCAACCCTACCTGCAGCACTTCTGGCAGATGTTTGTCCAGCCCCTTCTGGATTTTCCTCTGCCCATAATCACATCCAGCGTCTGCACTGAAGGCATAGGGCCGTGATTTTGTTGCAAAGCTCACAGAGCCCATGGAAATAGCACATTTCAGCAGGGGACAGTTACTGCTTTTGAGGTGAATTCAGGGCTGAAAAATTAATACAACAGCTTTGAGCAAAATGGCAAATAGGAATGGCAAGTAGAGAGGCAAATAAAGTGTGGGGGTTTTCTCGTGGAAGCAGTGAAAGGCATTTTCTACTGCACAAAGTTCAACAGAAACTTGACTGAAAATCAAGCTGCAAGAAGGTATTTTGGGAATGCTGCATCTGCATGGAAGTGGCAAAGTATTGAGTCTTCAGGAATCTCCTCACCCAAGATAAAAAATGATGCATTAGCTGTGTTTGGTGAAGCAGCTGCCTTGAAGGTCTGTTGATGTTCAGCTTCACATCCTAGACAGCTCCTGTATTAAAGAACCAAGAAAATAGTCTTGGGAAGCTCTTTGGGCAGTCTGTTGCTGCAGTGTTTGGATCAGTTGAGAAAAATGCACTTACCAAAGCTTTCTGAAAGCTTTGTGGATGACCTTGTTCAGCTCTCTTGGACACAGTCCTGTTGCAGAAAGAAAAACAAATGGCAAAGGCTGCTGAGCATAAAATTGCCATTTTCTTTCTTGATTTTTGTAGGTACCTCCCCGTGCTCAGGGAAGGGAAGCTGCCTACATATGTGAATTCTTATTAATTGCATTTATTCAGCTACTGTGGACGTGAAAGCAGCAGATCTCTTGGTTGTAGAAGGCATTTAGAAACACACATCTCTGCCAAATCAGTCCTCACTGCTGTTCCTGATGATGCAGATGTGAATTAGAGCAGGCAGGGAGCCTGCCAGCTCTGTGTCCAAGTGCAGTGCCTGGGATGTGTGGCACTGATAAATGGAGGCAAATTTCAGCTTTAAATAACTTGTTACCTCAGTGGAGCAGGCCTTGGTTGCCTCTCCTGTCTCTGAGGCGTCAGCAGTGCCTCCAAATGATGGGGACAGTGCCAGGAATACCACTTGCAGTGATCAAAACCAGGTGGAACATCTGCTTTTCATGCCAGTCACTTGGGGTTTAGGTAGGAATTTTTAAAGTTGTTACCATTATTTGTGTTAAAAACAAAATAAGGCAGACAGCAGAGTGTGAGTCAGCTGTTGAGGATGTGGTCACTGGGAGTGAATTGGTAGAAACCCATGCAGATGTTCCAGGATTAAAGGTATTTTTGAAACAAAAATAATGCCTAATGTTACAGTTCACCATCAGAGTAGCAAATTACTTTTACCTTAGAAGCAGGAGTAAGAAGTCAAAAGCTGGCCTGGTAACAGAACACCTGACTGTGTTCCTTTCACAACTCCAAGTACTGAAGCTGGAGCAAGGCAAATCTCACAGCAGTAAATGTGTTGATGCAAATGCCATATTTTGAAGACAATGACTGGCAAAAGGCTGGCTTGGTAAGTGTGACTGCATGATGAGAACTACTCAAATCCCTTTGTTCTTGGTGTGAACAAATCAGGCCTCTTTGACTGTAGCTGTTTTGAGAACTCTGTAGCTGTGCATGAGGACTGTAAAACCAGAGAAAACACTGCTTTTGATGGCAATATTGTACAAAGAGACAGCCACAGAGGCAGCCTGGGTGTCTCGGGACAAGCACACCACAATTGCAGCACGGTTGCCACGTTCTGTAAATTAAAGAGTGGGACTTGCCAGCAGTAAAGGAATTTAGCTGCACAGCTATCATGGGCATAATTTTGAAAATATATTTGATGGTTTAAAAGCTTCTATATCTGTTTTATGTGGTTTAGGATGGCCCATGGAATACCTCAAGAGTGTAACAGACAAACCAGCATTTCTCCCTGCTTTGCTGCAGAGGTTAGCAGTGCCAAAATTGTGGGCATTTATCCTAGGCTGCTGAAATCTGCAGTAGGTGCTCTTCTGCTCAGGCTTCCTTCGAGCCAGTGTTCCCTCCTTCCCCTGGAAAATGGAGAGGAGAGGAGAGGGAGAGGGAGAGGGAGAGGGAAGTGGTTGAAGAGATGAGGGTGGCAGGAGAGGACACAGGGCTCTTGTGGGCAGAGGTGCCCTGGGGCAGGGGTTGTGACTGCACAGCCAGGCTGTGGCACCTCAGCTGGCTGCATGCTCCGTGCTCACATGAACTCCTGAACCTCCTGCACCTTCAGTGTGGCAAGTGCAGACAGGCAAGGGTTTACAATAGTTTTGCTCTAGTACATTCTAGGTTGAAACAGAGGCATTTCTGGAGCTGACAAAGGAGCTCAGCCCTGTAATTTTGAAGGATAGTGCAGCTGCATGATGGCCTTTCTCACTGAAATGCAGCACTGCATCTCCATATATGCATAGCCTCACTCAGCTTTCAGACAGCAGGCAATATTTGCTCATTTGGAGGAATATTTGGAATCATTGTGTGGCATGGGTGGTTTAATGATTTAACTAGAGCAATGGAAAATTTTAGTGACAGAAGCATGATTTGAATTATATTTTCTGTGAAACCAGTTAGTGCCCCAGCCATTGTTTATCAATTCCTCTCCTGCTGCATGAAATACATTTCCTATACCTAGAGGGGAACAGCAGCAAGGTATTATTTGTGGGTAGTTAATGTCTGCTGATTTTCCTCTCCTTCCCAAGCACGGTGCTCTGCCTTTTCCTCCGTCATACTTCAAGCACTTTTAATGTCCTGTGGCTTATTGTCAGTTTGCAAAGCCATTCACATAGCAGTGAATCAGAGTTGTACCTGGAGGAAGAATGGAGTCATTTATTTCTGCACACAAGGTTCCTAACTTGAGCTTTGTCCCTGGAGGAGGGCAGCAACCTCATTTGTGGGTTCTGCTCTAGGCAGGAATGGGAAGGTTTGCAGGGCTCCCTCTGTAACACTGGGTTTCATGCTCCTTGAATCCTTTCAACTGCAGGAGTGATGTTCCAGTCTTGACCTGAGGACCAGAAGTTCACTCTTTTCTGTCTATCCTTTTAAATGCCTTAAATAAGTAACCAAAGAGACTCCCTTGACCTGGCCCTACCCTTGACCGGGGTTTTTTTGGTCGTTTCTCTGACCTCATCTGTGAGGCATGACTTGACCTAACCCACCCTTATGTCCAGAATCTGTTGGCTGTCTCTTTTCACTGTATCCTTCACCCACGCCTCTGTCTGTGGAAGGTCAGGTTACACCTCACACCCCATCCTTGTGATTTTTGCACTCAGTTTTGGGGGGCTGTGTTGGTGTCTGTGGTAGGCCAGGAGATATTCTCTGCAGAGTGGCACCAGCAGCAGGGTTTGCTCTGGTCAGGGTGTGTGAAATGCACATCAAGCTCTCTAAACACCTTCTCATGCTCAGTTTCAATCAACCTTCACCAGCATCTTTTGGACTGGTGTATTTGCAAGGCTCCTAGTGGTAATGTCTGGGGGTATTGGGTATTGCACCTGCAAAGCTGTTCAGCCAGGAGGAGCACTGGCAAAGACCTCAAATGGTGCTGAAGTCCCAGGGAATAACAGTAAAGTTATTGGAAATATTCAACCAGGATAAGAGGAGAAATAAGACCATCCAAGGGAGGGTTAAAACATCAAGCCATGGTGAGGGGTCTGTGGATGCTGAGGGTAATGAAGAGCAGCACCCTGCTTCATTCCTGCCAGTTCCTTTCTTGCCCTTTCTTCCTTGCAACAAATAGAAGAGGAGAAGGCTCTCAGATGAGAAGGAAAATGTTTTTGTGCAAAACAGCCTGTGGACCTGAGGCTGCTGAGTGAAATCATTCAGCAGGGTTACAGAAGGGCTGGCTAACATGTGGGTGTTAATAACATTTGCAGCTATGTAAGCAGCAGTAACAACAGCAGAGTAATCAAATCTCCTCTTTCAGAGGGGAAGTTGATCACCTGAGTGGGCCTGGGATTTCCCTTTGCACAATTGCCAGGTATCTTCACAGGCTGATTGAAATGTCAGTGCTGGCTGGGGCATGGCAGTGGCTGGCTGGATCTAATCTCTGAACACACAGAGCAGCTCTGCTCACACTCCTGCCCGAGGCCTGATAGCTCCCTGCCTCCTGCTGGCTCTTATCTCTGGCTGTGGCTTTCTGCTTTCTTACTTTTATTTCTTTTCCTCCTGAACTGGGCTTCAAGTGCATTGCTGTGGCAGAGCCAGAACTGCTGGGTGAGATCCTCCATCTCCACTTGCAGCTTCCTTTGCTGACTTTTAACCCCAGAGCAGTAAAATGCATGGCTGAGAAGAGGCAGACACGGCCCTCTTGCCTGACCAGACCCTGGGCAAGAATCATCTCCATCTTATTTTCTCTTGTACAGCTTTTCTGTCCCTCAGTGGTTGATTCACTGGAGCTGTGGGCAGCTGGCATGGTTCTGGCAGCTTGCTCTGCTGTAGGATGCAGCATCTGTTTCAGCCTCCTCTTCAGCTTCTTTGCCTTTGCTTTGTGCTCCCCTGCCTCGTGTCTCCATAGGAAGCTCCATCCCGAGGGCTTCCCATCACAAATCCAGAGGAGCAGCTGAGGGTCGGCCCTGCTGGGCATTTGGATCCTCAGCAGGCATCTGCCAGCCAGCCTGATGGGAACAGGGACAAAAAGGAGCACTTTGCTCTGAAGAAGAAGAACCAGCTCCATGTTTTTGGCTGATCCCTGTGAGACCTTGGAGCATTGGGGTGCAAAAGCAGAGAGAAAGACGCACCTCTGCTTGTAGAGAGGAGATGGGACTGGAGCCAGGGAGGGGGAGGATGTGGCAGCAAGCCTGGCTGCTGCTTCTGGCAAGCTGTGCCTGCATCAGTGCTGCCTTCCTCAGAGGTGTTTGAGGTGAACAAGAGCCTTGGAAAACGACTGGTGTGCTTTGGGAAGTGAAGGCCAGGAGAGAGAAAGGCCAGGAGCTGGCTGGTGCATCGGTCTGACAGGCTAATGGCAGCAATGCCTGGCTCAGTGTCTTCCCCTGGCTTTGAGACAGGCTCTTTCCAGCCTTTGATTTCTGCCTTCATGGCTTTTCTGCCTTTTCACATCCCAGCCAGAACCAGTTTTGTAGAGGGACTGGAGAAAACCATCAAAGCTAATAGTGCTGGCATTCCTTCTTAGCAGCACTGAAGTGTTTGCTGAGGTATTTTAGCTCCTGACTCCTGCATTTTCCGGGCGTAGGCTTGTTGGCTTCAAGCAGCCATCAGGAGAGTGCTGGAGCCAGTGAGCAGCTCCCAGAGAGCTGGAGGACAGGCTGAACCTGTGCTAGGTCACCTCACCAGGTGCTCCTGACACAGGGCAGTGGACGTGGCCTCAGGGCTCCCCTCTCCAGCTGACACAGAGCGCTGGACACCTGCAAGGGCACCTCTGAATGCTGTGCCAGTGTGCTGGGGACAAAGCCTCGGTGAGCAGTTGCCTCGGGAGCTGTTCTGACTGCAGAAAGCTGCAGGAGATGTCTTTGCTCTGGTTTCCTCCCTTTAGTGAGGAAAGCAGGGGCAAAACCAGGTCCTTCTCCGAGGGTGTCCTGTGGAGACCCATAGGCAAAAGCCAGTCTTTTCAGAAGGAACTGGAGTGCCAAGAACTTTCTCTAAGGGGGGTGTTGATCCTGTTATATTCTGAAAATCATTTCCTACCATGCTGGAGAACTGGCTTGCCAAAGCACAAATTACCCAGCAATGAAATCACTGCCTCCAGATTAATTCGTAGCTCCTTTGTCTGTTCTGTGCTTGGCTGATGTGTTAGGTAAATATTTGTACAACACAGAGAATTGCCTTCCTTTCTTCTCTTTTCCAAGGGTCAGAGAAATGTCAGCCATTGGCACTTGTGTGCAGCCAGGCTTCTGTGTTTGCTGGAAGCAGGCTCCGTGCCAGCCCTTCCCAGAAGAGGCAGGTTGCTGATGCTTTGCCCTCAGCTTTTTCCACAGGGCAGTGAAGTGCTGAGTTTAACGATGGAACCAAATAACCTCTCCCCTCTGCACAAGAGAAAAAACCAAACCTGCTTCTCTTGGTGTCTTCCAGGGGTGAACTGACTTCTGTTGCCTTTTTTTTCCCCCCTGATTTACTTGGTTCCTCTCTAGCCAGCTGAGCATCAGTGATCCTTGTGGCTCCCTTGCAGCTCAGGATATTCTGTGGGTCTATTCTCTGAAAAGAAGCCTGCTGATCTCTCCCATTGTTATAAGGAGCCCTCACAGCAGCAAGTGCTGAATTTCACATGAGCTGCAAAGTCTCTTTCAGGCCCATTCCGAGTGGGAATTCCTGTGTCCACTTGCAGGACACTCACAAATAGTGGTTTCTGCCTCATTGCTCTGAACAAGGAGGAAACTCACCAGTTACACATAGAATTATATAAAGATAAATTAATTTCTCCTTTTTTTCCGTGACAGTCAGTCCCTTAAGCACAAGTTGTGCTTAGCTGCATTAATCAGTAGTTGCTCACCCAGTGGCTGAAAAGTCTTCTGTAGAAGATAAATACTGACCTTGGTATTTTTAATCATAAATTTAAATGCATAGCTTCAAATCAGAATCTGGGGCTGAGAAGATCTCAATCAGACATTTGTGACTGTTCAGCATCTAACAGGGCCTGATGAAACCCACACATCCAAGCCAACACCCACATCAGGAAAGCAGGATATCCCAGCTGGCTCTGAGCCTTGTATCTCACTTGAATCTCTGACTACTTTCATGTTTTTCACCATTTTTGCACTTTCTTTTTGTTTCTTTTTCCCACTTTGATCAGCACAGCATAGGAGGCAGCTTTCTGCTCACCTCTGCCAGACCCAGATTCAGGAGCAAGTAGAGACAGTTTTTCAACCCTATTTGTACTCAAAACAAGGGGCCCAGAGCTCAACACAGCCAGGGAGGGGAATCTGGCAGAGGGCTGTTTGTGAATTGCAGTTCCTGGGGTGGTTTGGGGCTTGCCTTGGCCTCTGTGTAGCCCAGAGATGTTGGGGGATGATCTAAGCCCTGGGGCTTGTAGAAGCCCCCTCCAAAGCAAGTGGGCTGAGCGCGCTCCCGAGGCACAGCGAGTCTCCTGGGCTGCTGATGGGTGGGCAGGTGGGCTGGGTGAAGGTGGCTGTGCAGCAGCAGATGTTTCACCACCAGTGGGCTGTTCTTCTCTTTCAGAGCTCCTTCCTGCCACTTCTGGCTGTAGGAATAGCATAGGAGGCTCAGAGCATTCATCTAAACACGGACTGGAGGCTGCCCTGTACATACCAAAGCAGCCAACTTCTTTGGGCTTCCTGGAGCTTTGGGGATGATTTCCAGTTTTAAAGAGAATGGGGAGAGAGCCTGGCTGCTCTCCCTGCTGTGTGGGCATTGGGCTGGTGTGCCACCAGCCTGGGAGAGGCTGCTGGAGGTTTTGGGGCTTGTCCCTCGGGCTGGAGCTGCTGTGGGCACAGCACTGAGCTGTGACAGGCTGGTCACCTGCTGAACAAGTGCCAAAATGTTCATCAGACCTGAGAAGCACACGGGGTGAGGCACTGGAGCGCTGCTGGGAGGGCTGAGCTCACCAGCACTGTCTCCCTAGTGGTGGGACAGCAGGCACAGGCACCTGTGCTGCAGCTGCTCCTCTTTGTCCCTCCTAAAGCCAGGAGGTCACTGAAGTTCTGGAAGGAAATCAGAACTGATCCTGACTTCTGGGTTGAGCAGAATGAGAGGGGAAAGGAGTTTCAAGTGAAGGTGACTTCACTTGAATAGCAGAGTCCTTGACTGCATCACTGCCAATACTTTAGGTGTTGCAGATGAGTGTCCATGATTTCCTTCAAGAAAAGAAAATTGAAGCTTTTACTGTGAAAATTGGTGCATATAAGAATAATATGCTTTCGATGGTTAAATTAATTAGTAGTCTAGTTACTGTCTTCTTTTTCTTTGGCGCTGCTAATTGATAAAAATTGATATCCTTTAGTTTGACTACTGGGATTATGTGAGTAATCTAAAAAAAAAGTTCCCAGTCCTGTGGTGATTAATGAAATCTCTGATATATATTTTAGAACTATGATGAATCTTTAATTTAAGCATTAAATTAATAAGAAGGAGGGAAGAGCTTTTAAGGAAGATAAAGACAATTTTTCTCTCTGTGCCAGTCTGCCAACTCCAAGCTACATAAACAACTCCTGGTCTCTGCTGGAGCACTCCTGTTAGAGGTCTCTCAGCCTTGCAAAGACCAGTTTATACTGGAGACTGCTACCCTTCCTTTTTTTAACCCTGTTCCCTGACACCTCTGTGTTTCCCCTGTACAGGATACGAAAGCTGGAGGGAGCTTGCCAAGGTTCTGTCAGACGCCCGTGTCCCAGCTGGGGACACAGTCCTTCAGCAGGACCATCCATGGGAGCTGGGACACCAGGTGAGGACACCCAGGCTGCCTTCTGAGCACACAGAACAGCCTTTCCTTTGGTGCTGGCCCCAAGAGACAGCTCTCTGTTCTCACAGGAAGGAGAGCTTGCCACAGGGCAAACTGAGCTGGCTCCCTGCAGCGTGCACCTCCCGTGCCTCCGGTGTAGGCAAAGTTATTTCAGATGTACTGAGCCACGGTGGTGGGACAAAGCTGGCTGGGCTTGTGGCTCAGGAAGGCAGGAGAGAAGCAGGAGTGAAAGGTCAGGAGACTTTATTGCTCTCCAGTGAAGCACATCTCAGTACTGTTGATGGAAGGCAGTGCTGGAAGAACTGTCGCTTGGACACTTTGGAAACACAGATGGGGAAAAACCCCCAGAGAATGACTAAGTTTTAACTCTGTGCTAGCAAGCAGTTATACAATACTGGTATCCTCTTCCCTCAGCAGCTCACCATGGAAATGTGCAGTCAAAGAAACCAGGACATATTTTCACCTTGTTATGTTCATGATATCTGGCTTGTCCTTTGGAAAGGGAGCTTGAGAAGTTGTTTTATTTTCTGATATGTTCTTGTCACGAGGTTTGAACCTTCTTGCAGAGCTGGTGTAAAACCATCTTGTACATGTCAGTGCTGTGTCATTTATCTGGACTTTTCTCTACTTGTATTTCAGTTCCAGGAGCTGCAGATAGGTGAGAGGAATAAATCAAATTACGCAGCTGTGGACAGCCCTGTCCCATGGATGCCAGAGGTGAGTGCCTTTCTCCACCGTGTTGTGTCAGGAGGGTTATGGCTAGAGACCTGTACAGCAAAAGTGAAAGGTGGGGATGTATGCCTGGAAATTGATTCACTTTACTAGATTCCACTCCCTATCACCTTCTCCCTGCTAAAGACACTTACAGACCTGAGTAATCACCTGGAATTGTCCAGATTCCAGATAATTTGGTGTCTGCACTAGTCCTCAAGGCTCCAAACACCCACCCACAACTCCAGGCAGCCCACTACCTTCCTGAAAAGTGAAGTTTGTTCAGGGCTGGGGTGTGTAGGGCCAAGCATTCAACAAGCAAATGCTTTACTGTGGTCCACAGAAGTGTCACACTGTTCTTGCTCTGGCTTTTGCCATCCAACCCCTGCGTGTCATACGTGGAGATTTCTCCACTGCAGTGGCACTTCCATGAACAGAGACCCTCTCTGGTGACCCTTGCAGGCTGGGGTAAACACTCCCTTTGTTTCCTTCATGCCTGGATTATTCTTTCCTCCCCTGTTCCCTTATCTCATCATTCCTCTTCAGATAAGGGAGCAATGCAGCCTGCTTCTAATGAGAGGGACACTAGCCAGGGGGCATTTAGTTAATGGAGCCTGCTCACTAAATTCCTCAAGGTGATTAGAGACCTGCACAAATTAAGGAGCCTCTGTGACTCCCCTGGGGAGGGATCTGTTGGCACAGCTCTGTACAGAGCTGCTTGCTCTCCTCCTATAACCACTGACTGAAATTTCTCCCAGCCTGGGGATTAAGTTTTTCTGTGGCTCTGCCCAAATTAATTACCCAGGGTCTATAATCCCCTTGTGCCCTTTCTACAGCATCTCTAATAACTTAATTGCAGCCTGATTCGTGGGGCGAGGGACACCAGGTTGGCTCACACAAGTCAGGGAGCTGGGCTTTGTTGGAATGGAGAGGCCTATTCCTGACCAACATCAATAATTAACAGGCTTGCAGGGTGAGCTGGCAGCCAGCATTGCTGAAAAAGAACAGGTTTCAATTTTCCTCTCTCAGTTTCAGGATATGAGATAGGCAGCTTAAGTCTTCAGCCTTGGATAATGTGGTAGCCAAGTGTGCTCACTGGAAATCCCAAACTGAAGTTTTGCTCTGGCATCTGGGGGAAAGGTGGGTCCACCCTTGCCCCTGGTTCCTCAAGATGCCCGTGCATGTGATAGTCCCTATCCTTACTGTCACTGCCAGGCACCAGAGCCAGTCTGCCAGCTCCCAGCATCACCCACTGCCTGCTCAGGCTGGAGACATGTGGGGTGTTCAGTTTCATTCATTCAGAACCGTGCCTGGCTGTGGTCAGGGCAGACCTGTGTGTGGGGTATGAGTGTCACCATTCCACACTGCTGGAGCTGTGGGGACAGCTTTCAGAAAAGTGACTGGTTAGCCAGACTGTTCTCATTTACCTCTGCAAAAGCATCTCTCTGAGAGGAGAGAGGTCTGGGCAGTGCTGGGGGGCATTTAGAACATCCTTTCCTCCTTCAGGGCTGCACAGCTCAGGAGTTCCTTCTCCCTGCAGGGAGGTGTGGGGGATGCCCAGGAGCACAGCCCTGCACAGCTGCACAAATCCAAAGGGTTGTGCTGCAGTGTCCTGCTACCAAACCTGCCCCAAGAGGAAGCATCCTTTCCTGAGAGGGCTGCCAGACAAAGCTCTTGCCGCTCTGCCCATGTCCCCTCCTTGTGTGCTGGTGCCCATCAGACGGGGCTGTGTTGCTGCCTTGCCTCGCTGGATCCCCACAAGTGCCCAGCAGGGCAGAGCGTGCGGCCAGCCCCAGCTGCTGGATGTCACCCAGTCAGGGGAGCTGGGCCAGGCAGGAGGAGGAGCCCCTCTGAGGAGACAGAAGAGTCTCACAGACTCAGGAGTTTCTAGTTGGCAGCACAATGTCGCCTTTCTTCCCTGGCTCAGGCCCTCTCTGTGCCCTGTTTATCATTCCCTGGGCTGCGTGCAGCTACGCAGCTGATTTGCCTCTGTGATGCCAAAGCCTCCCAGGATTAAATTAGGAAAACCTTCTCTTCTCCATCCTGCTCCAGCTCCAGGGCAGGAGGTCATGTCTGTGCTGCTGCAATCCTCTCAGCTTTGCTGATCCTCCTTGCTCAGCAGGAGCCCTGGGTGCGTGGTGCCACCCCCAGCCAGGTGTGGCATGGCAGGGTTTGGGCTGGGAAGAGCTCTGGGCTGTCTGGGAAGCTGATCCTGGTTCTCCAGCAGGGGAGGATGATCCACCACGTCTCACTGGAAGGAGGGGAAGCACTGGGGTGTTCCTGCAGTGCCAGGGCAGGGCAGGCACTGCTCCAGCAGCACTGGGGTTCAGCCACGCTGCCACAGCCTGCAGGGGCACAGGCCTGGCCCAGCTGTGCCCTCCCTGCCCTGCAGGGATCAGCTGTCCCTGCGGGGACAGCACTGGCACTGCACCCATCAC